>NW_009718025.1:150285-181610 GCF_000703405.1 Apaloderma vittatum
TAAAACTGAAGTGTAGCTAACTACTTGCAGTTTGGTTTCCAGTCAATTCCTGCTTAATTTTACTTTCAGATTCTCATGCTCAACACAATGCTAGAAAATCCATGTTGAAAATATGGTAATAACATGTTTGCTTGTTGGTCTTGTTTTTAAATATTCTCTGGGGATTTGTAACAAATCATAAAAATGTTTTCTACTGGTCTTAAATATTGTAAAAGCCTATTTAATTTAATCAGAACTTAAATATTAAGCCAAACTTCATTGCACAATGTGTTCCTTTAATGGAAAGAGCTAATGAAAAACATACCAAGCCTAATTCACTCTATTTTCTTCACCAGGGAGATATTTGCTCTGTTATTACTAAGGATCATTTGTTTTGCTTCGTTTTACTGGGAACAGTCTGCAAATTTGTATAATCAGACCATGTTCTGCACATATTTTTCATGGCTATTCTGAAACAGTTTTGTCCTCGTTTCTACCCCTGGAATGGCTCTTTTTTTGAAATGTGAATCTCGGCTGGATGACTCACTGAGACACTAGCTTTATCTTCATCTGTTTTACAGTAACTGGACTGGAGCAGTTTTTGTAGCTGTATCTGAGATTGTTTCCTGCTTTGAACTCAGCACTCATATTGTCATGTGTTAATTTTAGTGATTACACAAACTAGACTCTAGCCAATAAAGTTATTGTAGTCCAAAATACGGCTCCAGTCCAAATTGCTCTTACTTTGCCTTCAGCAGAGTAACTGCCACTTCACACTATCAATGGAGTAAAATCACATAAAAATATTCACCAGGATAACTTGCCAACAGACCAATGTGTAGGATTGCTTCATTTGTTATGTAGTTGGAAATTTCACACAGCTACGTTCTGCATAGGAAACCTTGTGAGTCCCCCATTTCTATTATAAAAGGGCATTCGTTCTGTAAAGAAGGGGAAAGAAAAGAAAAGTTTTTCAATGTTTTAGCTTTCATTCAGGTAAAATCTCAGTTCAGAAAGGGCATAGAAGTATGTGCTGGAAAAGAAGTGTGTGCTCAAGTCTCATTGAAGCCAGGTAGATTTGAAGCATATGTTGAAATGCTTATTTAAATTGGTCCTTTAATTATTACGTGCTATAAGATTGAACTAAATTTCATATTATTTTCATACATCTATATTTGTATAAGTATGGGTGGGTGGTGTGCAAGGATATATGTAAGCTGTTCACTAAAGAACATTAAAAATGAAAAAAATAATCCCCTACACGCTTCCTTCCTCCTAAAGTGGCAGATTATTTGATGTTTTTGACAAGCAAGATTTTAATGTTTAGCTGAAATGGCCATGAAAGAAAAAAGAGAAATAGAATTTGTGTTTATTAGTCTTGGTGCTACTGCACTGCAGATGCAGATATGTGGGGTGTACGCAGTAGGATGTAAGGGTGCCAGCCCATCCTTACAGATCTTTGGGGAGTGATTAAACACACCCCATTCAAGCAGACAGCATCTCTGCTTGCACCTGGGTTTTTGTATTTTAATGACTTAGCTTTCATTTGAACTTCTACCTGTTCCCTAATTCTGTCAATTATTTCTGTCATTTATATATATATCACATATCAAGCTACATGGACCTGTTGTTAACTGAACTGTGAATTTTCTGAACGATGAATACCTGTCCCGTCAATTTACTAAGGGAATAGCTTCACAGATCTTTGCCCAGTATCACTGGCCTGTACCCTACCAAAACAAGTTGGTGTTTCTGATAGTGTGCAAATGCAGGAAGCTAATATAATGTGGAGGCATGGGGGGTGGGTTAATAAAAGATCTTAAATACACAGATTGAAAAATGTTTTATAGACTGCCAAATGTAAGCTAAGGAGAAAATGAAGGAAGGATTTGATTGAGAGGGGCAAGATGTTTGGCTCCAACCAGAGAAGAGGGAGCAGGCACAAGTATAACAGCATAGAGTATCCCAAGGAGGGACAAAAATACAGTTCAGGAGGAGAGAAGCCCACCAGTAGGAAATGATGGAAGGTGAGGCAGGAAAGTGGGTTTGAATTTAATTCAGTGGTGGATAATGTCCTGGTTTGAGAGCAGCAAGATAAAAGTTTTCTGGAGCTTCCTGGACAACATGGCAATCACAAAAGGAGATTGGGGAGAGGAAGCTGTTCCTATGATGCCTTTTCCCATAGTGGTCCACTTGCTCATGCAACATTTGATGTCCTCTTTAAAGGGATATCTGCCCTTCATAGCCTCCAGGAGCCACTTCCATAGACTGAGAGTGTTTAATTTCTTCCCAGTAACGTTGTCAATGCCTCCATTTCTAGCCAGACTTCCCAGCTGTCTGGTTTCTCTTCAGCTTAAAACAACTGTGTCAGCCCCACTATCCCCGCAACAAAGCAACCAGGTGATCAGTGTCTCCCCTTTGTGCCAGCCAAAGTACTTCCTTATGTTCCACAAACTCTTCCAGAGAAAAGGATTGAGTAGTTACCTCTTGCTCTGATTCAGGGCTACTTTGGAAGGGCTCTCTGCTCAAGTTTTTGTGAAAAGACCTAGTCTCTAATCTTCGTCAGAGCTCTCTCGGGCAATCTGTATTTTCTATGACTTTGTTTTAAGGGTCTGAGCTTGCTTCTTTTGATCGCAGGGACAACCCATTCTGGTATGGGTGAAGGTATGTCAGCAATGCCTGTTGCAGGGGTTGGTATAGCAGTGTCCCATGCCACAATGGGTGAAGAGACATAACTACTGGTTGTCTTAGGACCTGGAGTGGTGACATTGCTTGTCATGCTACACCTGCACCTATGCATATTAATAATAAACAACCCCTGCAACATATTAGTGATAATTGATAATAAGTTTAGCAAATCAAAATAGAGATAACAATTTCCAGAACCTCCAAACTCTGATGGTGTCAGAAGTATAATTTCCCATGAAAAAAGCTTAAAATATGGTTAGTAAATAGTGCCTGAGGTAAACAGGTAAAGCTATCATCCATCTTATTCCAGAATAGAAGAGTGGTGTTAAACATTACAGAAAACTTACTCCCTTTGCCCAATGCACCTGACCAAAGAACCATAAAACTACACTAAGAAGGTCTAAATAATATGATAACAGATATTACAGATTAGGGAGAAATGTGACAGTCAACCATATTCCAAAATCAACCATAATCCATTCCAGTTAGAACCATATTAATAACTGCTGAGGGTTTGGGTTTTTTCCAACCTTTCAAACAAACAAAAATAAATGATTAAATGTTAAATTAGAGTTTTTGAAACAATCAAATACGAAATCGCTTCTTGCCGTGTGTTGGGCACCAATAAACCTGTCAAAGTTTAAGGCTGGGCCAGCCACTAAACTTTGACAGACGCTCGATGTGATTCCCCCACCACCCTCCCAAGGAAGGATAACAAGGTGACCAGGGAGAAAGAATTTAAGACTGGGTCCCAAGCAGAAAAAGTTTCAGGCTGGACTTAGCAGCAGACAGGAACACCCAAGACCAGAGTCTCGATGACAGTCCAAAAAAACCAAAAACCAGAAGAGAAGCTGTGCCACTCTCACCTGTGGAGGCAGGACAAGAAAACCAATGCCGACAAATGTTGCTCCTCTGCAGCATGAAAACAGGAGGCAGGAACACCAGTAACACAGGGAGAGGTGGCAAACAGCCGAGGGTAATCTTTCCAACACAGTAGGCACTAAAAAGACCCCTAGGCACTTCTCGGGGACCCTTATATACTGAGCACCATGGGAAGGAATACTGTTACATGTTCACTGTGAGTGCCCCCTGTGCTAAGACCCTCTGAGGGCTTTTATCCTGGGGCTCTCAAACTAGGACAGATATGAAGGCAACAGGGGATGGGAAAAATGTGATCCTATTTCTTAGAATGAGAAATAATCCTGCTATGAAAATCTGTAACCACTGAAGTTGTGAGAGAAGGAGTTTTTCTGATCTTTTTAAAACAAAAAAGAGGATTTGCAATTGCTGAGGTGCAAAGTCAGTATGGATGAATTGCAGTATTGCCTGTAAGACAGTGACAGACCTGACAGCAAGAAGATGCAGCCAGGCCAGGAAATCGTGGGCTTAATATGAGCATACACCTTCAGAGGCTGTCAAAAACAGCTGAGCATCATGCAGCTCACAGGGAATACTGGCCCACTGCCTCACATCCCGAGTCAAAGCAGATCAAGGTAAGAGAGGCACAGAAATTGAAGAAACCCTGTAAAATCAGTTAATGGCCAAGTTAGGGCTATGCTCCAATCTCAGGCTCTTGCTCAGTCTACCTGGGTAGATGAGATGGTGACCCTGAATTCTCCTGGTGCATCTTAGCTCCCATCTTTTCACTGACCAAAGCATTGTGCTGCCTTCTTCACTCCTGGCTGTACCTAAAAGCTCTGCCACATTCATCCTGTGGGCAGATAGAGACAGCAGCAGTGGCAAAAAAATTATGCCCTGCAGCAGAAAGAGAGGACATAAACGCCCAGAGGGTAGAAAGTGCTTGTATGAAGGAATATCCTACGTACCACTGACTAGCAAATAGGAAGCCAACAACAAAGAACAAAGCAGAAATGAGACTTTTTCTGCTTGTCTAAGGAGAGACCTGGAGCAAAGGCTAGGATGTCCATGACTCCTGGATTCTGCAACTACCCTCAGCAGATTTCTTGCTAACTTTGTCCCGATTCAACATTAGCAGTTACTGCCAGTTCCCATAAATGTATCTCCCATATGAGAAATGGCACTCGAAGACCAGCTGCAGCCCTATTACCCAATAAGCAAAAAAAATATGTGTTGTCATATGGTTTTATCACAGCTGGGCTCAACTGGGATGCTCAGCAAAAAAAAAGAAAAAACAAGCTGGTCGGTGCAACACTGTCTCTCTTAGCATTCAGGAGGCAAACGGCTGCAGGAATGTTTTATGTTTCTGTTCCATCCTTGAAGTTTCCTGTTGTTTAGAAACCTCCTGGATACAAGGGAGATGAATTATTGATATGCCAGCCTTGGGAAGGCAAAGCAAGGCAAGATTAGAAAAAGGGAAGGGACCTTTGTCTGGAGTAAACTGTATAAAAAAGCAGGACATTCAGTTCCCAAGGAGCCACACACAATAAAGAGAAATCAGACTACTGTGGTCTGTGTGGTTTATAAGCTACTAATCATGGGTGATTCAGCGCATACCTCTGGCTTCTTCGCTGTGTGCACGGCTGCGCCTGGGGAGTTGCCCTCCAGCGGCAGGCAATGCCAGGGGTCACGCACTGCCACCCCCAAATACTGATCCCACCACACAGCCCAATGGTCAGGCTGATGCTGAGGACCAGGATGCAGGTGGTCCATGTGTGCAGCTGGCACTGCAGCCACAGAATAAGGCCCCACAGGCAGGTTTGGAGGCAGGGTGTGTGAGGGCTGGGACACCAGCTAATCCTCGTGTTTACCTGCAGGGATCTCAGTCTCCAAAGCCCCTGTGTCCATCTGTGAGGATGAGACCTCGCCAGTGGTCTTCCAGCACCATACCAAGCCCTTGGAGATTGCTCATGCATCCAAGGTCCCTCCTTCCAGGGAGAGTAAGGACAAATCCCATATGTCAAGCTCGTGAGAAAAACAGTCATCCAACCATGCCAAAAAAAAAAAGTCTCTGTGGTGAAGAGTTGGTCTATAAAAAGACCTTTCCAACTGGAAGTACCCTCCAGCAGGTGCGTGCCTCGAAGGCGATACCAGTGTGTCCTCACCAAGGGCTCTGGGGTTAGAACATGGGAGCTGAGGAATTAATCTGCCTTGCTAATTGCCCTGTCCTCCAAGGACTCTAATTTACACTTCGACTAGCCACTTCAGCCGGGACAGAGCACTTCTGCATGTTTAACGTGTGTAGCATTACACCGCTGATATCTCCCTACTTCTCTAAATTTCCTATATATGGCTCACCACTGGCCACTTCCCCCTCAGCTGCACACGCTGAAGGCAGGCAGGAAAGTTGCAAAAACATTTGCTCACTCTTCCGTGTAATTATGTCCACACTGTTCTTAGAAAGTAGAGAGTCATGCTCAAAAACTTTGCCACATGTAAAGACGTACCTGCGTCACTTTTGTCTTCCCCTCATCACGCCTTCGAAAACCCAGAGCAGCCTGCGTGGTGGCAGATGAAGTGTAGGAAGCGAAAGGGGACCCATTGTGGGTGCTGAGAGGGGTCACGCTCCCTCTGCCTTGGTCCCAGAAGGCCGAAACAAAGAATTAGTCAGGCTGCGATATTTGCAGCTGATAGTCCTAGCTGGAGAATAACTGAAAGGCGGTGTTTGCCCAGAGTGAGAAGCAAAAACTGATCTTCCAGCTCACAGATAAAATCAAATGACAAGAGTACAAGGGGAAGGACTACCTGAAGTGGACCTGAAATACATGTTGGTTTGGGGTTGGGTTTGGGGGCTTTTTTTCAAAACTGAAATATTGGGAAAAAAATGTTTGAGTTGAAGGCTTTGTTTTGGTTCCTTCATGAGCTTTTAATGTCATTCTCAGTTTCTGAAACAAACGTTGGTTTTGAATAACGCTATTGAAATGTTGTCTTTAAAATGTCAACATCAAATGTTGCATTATTTACCAGTGCAAATTTTCACATGAAAAAATCTTAGCAAAAATAAATGTTATCCAGCAAATAATTAATTTGATTGGATGCTGCTTATAAGGATGGATAGGAGTCAGAAAGTATCATGACATCCCTAAATTCAACAGCTGGCAAGAATGAATGGAAACTCTCCTATAATAGGATAAAAGATGGTTTAGATTTGCGTTGGACTCCAAGATTCAGAGTAAAATAAGAAGTCCCTTTGACAACACAAAATTAGGGTAATAAAAAACTAAAAGTTGTTGGTCAAGAGGTTTCACCATTTTTGTCTGAATCTTCCACTAACCATTTATTTTCCCTCTCAATTAAAAGTAAGGGGAAGCAACACTGATAATGAGTTTTGCCACCTTTTTAGTGTAACTCTAAGAACTTCATTTGAGTATGTTTGATTATATGAAACAAATAGTTGCATGCATTGTGAAAGCATCTTCAATTGTTTCCAACTTGTGTTGGGCTTTTTTCTATAGTGCTAATGCCCCTTGTCACTCCTGCCTCATGGTACCACCTTTTGCCCCCAGCAACAGCGTATCTCCTCTGGGCAGGAGGAAGCATCCAGCAATGCCAACAGTCACCCCGAATGTCTAACCACCCTCCAGCACCTTCACCTGCAAACCCTCAAATAGCTCAACCACAGGCGCAAGTGTCCACGAACCCGGCAGAAAAGGATAAAGCAGAACCAACAAGCACAGCATCTCTGCTGCTCTAGCTGAGGTCTGGCACACTCATCACCTCCCCAGCCCACGGAGGCTGACCCTCTGAGTCCACCACCACCACCAGGAGGCCAGGGCTGCTCCTGGCCTCCTGGTCGCGCCTCCCACCGAGCAGCAAGCAGTGGACGCTCACCCGCAGCCCCAGGAAAGACGGGCTGTGACCAGCCGCTCCTCCTGATAAAGATAAGAGGGGCGGTGCAGATCAGCAGACGATCTGGGGTGTCCATCACCTAGCACTTGATTAGCTGTAATAAGCTCTGCATGCGGCTGCACGAAGGAGTTGCACTGCTTAATTTGTTGGGCCGGTCTGGTTTGGAGACCACAGTGGAGGCAGCAGAAGCAGGGTGGAGCATACCTAGCAAATCTGTGGAGATAGCAGCTGTTAATTAACTCTGTGTGTTTATTTGGAAGGAGAGCCATGCAGAAGAAGAGGTTTTTAACCTCCACCATCCTGCACATTCAGTTTCCCGCCTCATCCTCGCAAAGCAACTTTTCAGGCATATTTCTAGAGCTACTGCCATAATTTTTTTTTCTGCATTTCCATTTAAATCCTGCCCTCCACCTTCTTGGTGAGCATTTGGACCCTGA
This sequence comes from Apaloderma vittatum, assembly GCF_000703405.1. Lineage (NCBI taxonomy): Eukaryota > Metazoa > Chordata > Aves > Trogoniformes > Trogonidae > Apaloderma > Apaloderma vittatum. Next base: position 158,157 of record NW_009718025.1, read on the forward strand.
CTCATTTCCCCTCTCTGAGGCTGCCACACACTCAGCAGAGATATCCAGCCTGATGCTGCTGCACAACAGCCCAGATGACACAGCAGTCCCGAGATACTTTCTGAAGCAGCTCTTGGTAGCAGCAGTAAACTGCAAATCATCTCAAACATGCCTAGACCAGACCAGCCCACTGTGGGGATATGCCAAGAATTAGACCCCAAAGGAATTCCAGTGCACAGATACACAGGAGAGAGAAAATAGGTCCAACTGCATCTGGCATGTGGACAGCACAGGCAAGCTTATCTCTTGCATTTTATAATGAGAAAGTGATGGGCCAGATCTCCAGAGGCATTTAGGTGCTTCGACATTTAACCTCCCACTGACTTCAGTGGGAGGCCCACAAGGAAATTAGGTGTCTAATTATGCTTAGAGGTCTGGCCCTAGAGCTCTGCTTTCCCGCATTGTTTATTTCTGCGTTATTTATTGCTGCCCATGAAGGCAGTAGACACCATCCCCTCTGCCCCTTGGCCATCTAGGTAGCATGAGTTAGTGCTGTGAGACGCTGGTTCCATTCTTGCAACTCACCTTCAGCTTAAAGCTGCCTTCATGGCCACATTCGCTTCTTGTTCATAGAGCCACTTGGAACTGCTTTATCACATTTTGGATGCACACACAGGTGTAGGCATGGGAGGGAAGAACAGGGGTGACAGGTCAAGAGACAACAGCTCAGCAAAGGGCTAGGTGTCACTACAGTAGGAAGTGTTGGGCTTCAGCATGAAGCTATACCGATGGACAGGAGCTGCAAATGCCAGAGAATTTTGAGACGTCACGCTCACACCCCTTCTTTGCAAGGCATCTTTGGAAATGTTGGTGGCAGAGGGTGTGCAGCAATGACTGTGCACAACAGGCACAATTACCCCAGAGTCCCCATATTCTGGATGGAAGCAGGAGGTAGAAAAGATCCCCAAGCAGCTGGAAAAGGCGTATGAACATGAGGAAATGCCAGAAGACATCTTCTACCTCTGGTAGAAGAACCATGTATGGACTCTATCCACAGTCCCTTCGCCACCTCAGAAATCACATGCCAAGGAAAATGCAAATATTTCTCCTCAATACCACCATCCTTTCTCAGCTGCAACCTGTGTAGCATAAGCACTCCTCCACTGGTTGACCATTGCTGGTTAACCAGGCAGGTGATCTGGTGGCCTCTTGACTTGGACAAATGCATTGCCACTGCTCTCTCTTTATGGCCCTAGTGCAATCTCCTTGTGTCTCCACCACATGGCCCGGTCTTGGTGGGTGGTGAACCTTCCAGACTGAGCATGGCTGGCACAGGAGAGGGGTTGTTCCCTTAAGGGGGGATGGTGACATCTCCAATCTCTTAGTTTCAGGTAGGCAAAAACGTCTGCCCTCTTGCAGGGCTGCAGATGAGCCCCCAGCACTACACAGGAACTGGCCTCAAATCGTGGCAAAATTCTTCATGATTACTTTGAAATGAGCAAAGTCTAGCAGCAAACTTTGACTATGTGACCAGTGCAGTGTGTGGGCATTTGTGGTTTCAGAGAGATAGTCAGACCAAAGGACAGGCTTAACTGTAAAAAGGTCTCAGTATTTCCTTCAGCAGGGTTTATAGGCGAGGTCTGTTTCTGATTCGTGTCATTGGTCCATGCAGTTGGATATTTTCCTATGTCCAGCAATAGCCAAGAAGTGTTCACATCTATCCAATAAAAAAAAAAATTAGAAAAAGAACATTAGAGAATAAATTCACTCCTTGGGAAATAGAGGTCAGTAGAGTTACGCCAGGGAGGAATTTGGACCAAGATACCCAGACTTTGATACTACATTTTAAATAGTAAAAATATTTTCAGTGGACAGGGAACTGTAAGAGGTTTATAAATGCAAAAGAGAAGGAAAAAAAATGGTGCTGCTCCCCCACAGCCTCCTAAAAATAGCAAATTACACACCTAATAAATGTATCAGCAGCCCATGAAATTGACAGCCTGAAATTGAAGAACAGACCCGTTTTGTTTGGAGAAATAGTCTTTAAGAGTGTGGAGGTGAATTAGAAAAATAGCAACTGACATTAAAAGTGCAAGATTAATTCAACCGAGCTTTAATTGAGACAGTTTGAATGAGCCAGAGAAAGAGAAAAAGGGAGAGGGAGAGGATCCCAGCTCTGTCTGGTTCCATAGAAACTCCACCTACCAAGTCCTTTCAGCTGGAGCTCAAGTTTCAGCATTACATCATCCCAAAAACGTCCCTTTGGCTGATAATTCCCTGGGAGCCGGGCATCGATGCCTCGCGCAGGGTTGCGGATACGGCCACCGGGTGCAAATTCAATTCTTCGGGGTTCATCAGTGCAGAGACAAGCCAAGGGCCACCCCTGGACACTTTTCAAAACCCTCTCCCTGTTCAGAGACTGAGGATCACCAGGGCCACCATTTCTTGGGGTGATGTCCCCACTGCCCCGTCCTTGCAGCCCACAGGGCCACCATGGAGCTGCCCCAGCTGCAGCTTTTCCTCACGGCCAGAAGAGCTGGGACTTGCTGGAGCTGGCAGGGTGGAGGTGGAGGCAAGGTGTTATTTATGTTTCAGAACAGATCCACGTACTTGACAAGCCCTGAAATCCTGAAGCCTGTAAAAGCATTAAGCAGACCATCCTGACCACGAGCCTCGCTCAGGTTTCCTGGCTTAAACAAGAAAGTCCTTCTCGTAAGCAAGGAATAAGCTCTTGCACAGGCAATATTTCAAAAGCCTTGCTACTACTGAGTAAATAAATGTGCGTAGCAGATACAATAAACATTTTCTTCTGTTCTGAAATCAGATCTGCAGATCCCAAATCCCCCTGTGCTGTGCAGACTGTAATTACAGGATATGTTAAATTTTCTTTATAGCCAGCCCTGATGGTTGTTAAGTGACCGCACCGCCCAGTACAGCACCCCTCTCTGGTCTGCTACCATTCGTAATGAAAACCAGATGTTTGTTTAAAGTTAATAATCAATACAGCACTCATCCCGAGTCAAGTAGGGCTAAACATTTGCTTAGAGAAGCCATGTCAGAGCCGCGATAAGCGGGGGCTTGGTGCAGCATGCTGCTTCGGACCCCGCTGGGGTGTGAGATAAACCATTCGAATTCCAGAGAGCGAATGCTGGGGCCAGGGGGTTGATCTAAGCCTCTACAAGTAACCAAAGCAAGTAAAATAAGTGCAGTCCCAGCCCCATCCAGGGCAGCCCAGATCCCTGACAGAGCGCTGCAGCCCTGCTCTCAGCCTGCTCCCAGAGAGGCCAGAGCCACCCCTGTGCAGCCTTGCTTCACGCCATCTTCTCCCTTATAAGCATGTCTGAATCAAATAAGAATGTATGCAAGAGGAAGAGTACGATGCGGTTGAATGCCACCGTGCTGATGTGCAGTGAGTGCTCCCAAACCGCGGCACAGGAGGCGGGAGCTGGCGGAGAAGAAGAGGGTGCCCAACATCACGAGATCAGTTGAGGTCAAGGCTAAAGTTTTCTCTTTTTATATCCCAGGTTAGACAGTAAATTGAATGATTTACTGCTGGGTTGGGCAGTGAGATGGAGGAACTGGTAGGGTAAAGATTTTGTGGGGCCCACATGCCTTCTTGCAGCTGGCAATATTCAAGCCTTCATCTCAGTAAACGGGGGAGGAGGAGGAGCATCAGGAATGTTTGTGGGAACTCCAGATGGAGGCAACTCCAGCTGATCTGCTCTGCCCAGATCTTTCCTAACTGGGTCAGAGCTATCCCAGTCCAAGCACAATTTGAAAATTAGTACTGGGAGAGTGATTTGCTGTTGCTCCAATACTGCTCATTGTTTGCAAACAGCTGGATGGATAAATCCTTTAAGTTTCCTGTGCTGTGTGTATAAATATTTCCAAGTTGACTGAATTCTTTTTCTTTACTGCTTGCTGCTCAGCAGTCCTCCACCATCCGGCCTATGAGCTGAAATAATACGGTCACACTCAGCTGCCCAGTCTGCACCCTCATCATTCCCACCTCCACACCCAACTCTTGCTCAGAGAGGCTAAGCTTAGTGGGAATACCCACCACACCTTATTTCTGTATGGTAATACCATGATGAATACCAAGTGAATTTGAGAGAGTCCTGAGACCTAGCCCTTTGCCTGATGGTGGAAGAAGAGAATTTTCTTCCTTTACTCTCTTCCTTTCTGACACTGTTCAGCGGCAGGAGCTGAATGCTTGCCTATAGCCTAATCTAGTGATGGAAGTCATTGCTCAAATATTCTGATGTAAAAGAGACTGAAGTGTTAAATTCTAGGCTTCACTAGGAAAACTAACAAGTAAAAGACAGAAGAAATTATGAGAAAATGTATATGACTCACAGAATCATAGAAATTTTGGTTAGAAGGGACCTCTAGAGGTCATGTAGTCCGACTTCCCGTTTGAAGCAGGACTATCAAAAGCAGTGTTTTACTGAGGCTGTATTTAAGGGTATGATCTGTGTGTTTGCTCCATCCCTATTTTCTTTCTTTTTTTTTCCTTTCCAATTTTTGTCTGCAACAGTCTTTTCAAAAGCTTTGCATTTAGTTGAATGCAATATCTACCCTCTTAACTCATCATAGTTAGACTGAATAGTTTCCATTAAAATCTTTGTGTAAAATGTGCAATCCTAAACTCTTTCAGGCTTTTCTATCCCAAATAAAAGGCTTTTCTCCCTTGAGCAAGAACTACTACATCTACTGAACTGAGATGCCATCCCCACTGTCTCTGGCAATAGGGTCATGCAGCACCTGAGCTGAAATCCAAAGTAGGATCACAATTCATGAGGTGCAGGGCGACCTATGCCAGCGTCACTTTTTATTGTGCAAGTACGGAAAGGGAGACACGGGAAATCAGAAACACTCACATGCCAGTTCTACTTCTGCGCCGTGCCGAGTTGTTAACTTCCCTTCTTTCTCGGCACAGAAATCCCCAAGTTAAAGTACTCATTTAGAGTTACCCAGAAAAGCTGAAGATAGATTTGGATCCTGCTATTTGTAACAAGCCAGAACCAACCCTCTTGGCTTAAAACAAAACCACCCTCCATTCCACTTAAAACAGGTTCAGTAAATGATCTGTGACCAAAAACAAAACCAAGTACTAAAAGCTGGATAAAACTGCCTATCTCACCTCCAAATTAAATGAATCTGACTGGCACATCATGCACACCAAAGCATTCCTAGAGCTCTGTGGCTTGTGAATGTATCAAAACAGGCATTTATTACAAAACAGGCCATTTGAAATCATACTAATGGTTTATTTTTCTCGAAGGGGATTCACCTGCACTCCCAGGTTGTGCCATGCGTACAGAGCTCCAGTATCCTCCTAATACTCTTCATCATCTCTCCTTCCCCTATACAAGGGCACTCCAGCATGAAAAGAACCCTCCCTCTAGGTAATGTTACAAAGAAAATGATGGGCCCAGAAGTGGTAGCTGTGTCTGTGTCCTCAGGGATGAGTTTACATGGCAAAGACCCCCCTCTGCAGCAAGCTCCTGATCTCCATGTTGGCTCGGGGGTCCCTCAGTAGAGCAGCATTGGTCTGGAGAGGGCAGAGCTGAGACCGCTGTTCCTCTCCTCGGCCTCTCGCGTTAATCCAGTTTGGTGGCCCAGCTGCGGCAGGGCCCCAGCTTTCGCCACATGTTGTCTACAGATGCCTAAAAGACAGGCTTTGCGATGCCTAATTCCCAAGCCTTGCCTCAAGCAGCCAAGTACAGCTACGCCGTTAACGCTTTTCAAAATAGCAGTCCGGTGTAAGTCTGTGTGCCGGAAAAAACACCTTTCCCAGGGACAAAAAGCCTCCAATTTGGGTACATCCTAGGACCTGGGTGGGCACAGTGCTCCCATCACTCTCAGGAAAAGGCATGGGATTAGGCTGATCATCAGTGCGACTGGATTCAGCAACATATTCTCATCTAAAATCTTCTTTCCATAGAAGTGATACTGCTTTTTTCCTTTTTTTTTTCTTTTTTGTCTCTTTTTTTCATTCCCTCAGCTTTGTAAGTAATCCCGTTCTTTGCTCTCTTGGCATCTTCCAAGCAAAATCTGACACTGAGGAATAGATCCTCTTTTTTTCAAATAATAAATGGAAATACATTTTTGCTGCAGCCTTCCAATCCACAGAGGCGACACTGTCAAAATGCTCTGAACTTTTTTTGGAAGCAGCAGATGACTACAGCTGGTTAGCACAATTACAGCAGTTGTGTAATGCTTGGATCCTCTGTTGTTTCATTCATTCTATTCATCAAATTCTGCATTATGCTGTGGGGGAAGATCTGCCTGATGTTAAATTTACATTTTTTCCTACGTTGCTGTTATTTTTCGTAGTTAAAGGGACACTGGCAAGTGACACATCACTTTTTAATGTCGTTTCAAATGTTGTTTACCCTGTAATTTGCAGTATCCTCTTAGAAGCCAGAAGAATGGAGAGCTTGAGCAATTTGGCATTTCCTCACTCTTGTATATTGATTTTTTCGTTTTGTTTTTTTTTACTGTGGGCTGGAGGGAGCTCAGACACTTTCTGCTTAGAGTGGTTCACAGTGGACTTAAGGACAGAAGCTACTGATTTTCACAGCACTTGCACAGGTAGGTAAATATTATCTGCAAACTATCCCCAATTTACGGGCAGGATGCAAGCAGCCCTAGCAGAGGTGGGGCCAGAGCTGTACCAAGTTATGTGCAGAAGTGACAAGCAGAAGGTTTTGAGAGGGGAAGAAGGACCTGCCCTAAAATCTCGTCCTCCCAAGTGCCCATCCACCCTGGAGCACAAGCTAACCCTCCTCGTCCTGCCACTGCACGCAGCCACCACGGTCCTTCTGCCCTCGGCAGCAGAACAACCAGGCTGGCCCCAAAAGTCCCCATGGGATGTCCCACCAAGAATGGGATGAAGAAAAAGGGGTACAAAGCTGTTCTCTCTCTCTCTTACTTTACCCATGATTAGAGGAGGCCAAGAAGCTGAATATTAATTCTTGCACACACACTTTTCTTATAGTATGCAACATCACCCACATTATATCAACATGGGATCACAAACTGCCACTGACACCAATATTAACTTTTGATTCTGTATAAACCACAATTGTGTTTGAGCGTTCTCATTTGCTGGGATTTTATTTTCAAGGTAGCAAACCAAATTGTGTTCAGTTTTCAAAGACAGAACTTTTTTTTTTTGCTCTTCTCAAAATGGGCATTTAGGGAACCTTCTGGTGGCACTTTTTGTGTCTCAAGGCTGTCACTGAAAAAATTAAGGAATGTATGGAAAATAATACATTTTTAAAGGATTTTGATACTGTTATAACAAAAAGAAGTAAAAAGAAAATAATGGAATGGCACTGGAGGAAGAAAAAGGGAAGGAATATAGTTTACAGATGCTGTTCCTTATTTTTCTTCCCCTTTTTGGTCTTCTTATATTAAAAATAAACAAATGAACCAAAAATAAGACAGAAGTGTTTGAGTTTTCATAGCTCCCCTCTGTGCAACTTTCTTTTATTGTTCCTTTTCTCCCTTGCCATTGTTGAAACTGTTAAGACTGTGCCCTTAAAAATCATTTGGGTAATTAAGTTAGTGAGAACAGTAGAATTTCATTAGGCTGGAATAGAAAGTGGCTTCAATGAGCACCAGCTTTTTCACACATCCCAGGGATGGACAGAAGCATAGTGTCACCCAGCATCCACCCTTGAGCATCAGGGGACCAAGGAGCCTGAGATGAACCCTCCAGACCCGAGATACACCTTGCTGTGCCACATGAAGCAGTTGTCCTGCAGAGTGACAAGTAGTCGCCAGCACTGTTCCTGGGTTCCACTGCAATAGAGATTATTTATGCACCATGACTGCTAAGTGCTACTAAACACAAAAACAAATGACACTATAGTCCCAGACTACTAAATTTGTCTCTCTGCTGCACATATCCTTTGCTTTCCCTTTGGCTGCCTTTTTGCTAGCTGTAAATTGCATAATTCATTCTCTCCGTTGTTTTATAGTTTTGTGGTAAAATTCAGACTTATCATCATTAAATATTGTTATCACTGTTTACACAATGACGCAAACTGTCTGAAATGTATCTCAGACTCAACGCTGACATCTAACCTCAGGAGAAGACGGGACTCTCCAGACCAAACCAGATCCAGCCTACAAGCCAAGTAAGAGGGACAAAGTCAGAGAAAACTATTGTAATCCTGGGAGCTGGGAGGAAGGGTCATTATGTGTTTAATTCTGCTTCTAAAGGCAAGGGTGCAATGCACGGTTTGTCAAAAAACAGGACGTTCAGGGCTTTTAATATTATCTCTTGCCAAAGATTATTTCTTTCCCTTGAAACACAGAGAAGCTGAAGATACTGTAGAAAATGAGGCTGTGGTGAACACAAAGACAAAAGACCCATTTCTCCTGTGCTTTCTGTCCTTATCTCAGTCTCTGGTGGGATTGCAAATTAGAAGCATGGCTATTTCATGGTTGGGATGCTCAGTACCAGCTCTCTGTGCTCCAGAACGTGCCATTGCCCCAACTCAAGATCCAAGAAAAACCTCTGGCAGGCCCACACATTGGAAACCCCCCAAAACAGAGACTGCGATACCCTGCAGTGATGGGGACACTGGCTTGGCTTGTAGGTTAGGAGGCACATGGTGCTCCCCCCGAAATTCACTCCATGTCTTACTGGCCTGGGGAGACCTGCGGGAAGTTTCTGTTCCCCCCGCTTAAGTCCTCCAGGATGAGCAGGTCTCAAGGGAAGCACTGGCCCGTCATTCTCTCAGGGCTGTGTCTGTGTTGGCTGGTTCATAATAATGTCATCAGGAAAGATTAAGACGTCACAGCTTGGCAAAGAGGAACGATAGTGCAATAAATCCCTCTGTTGGGGCATTTCCTCTGGCTGGTTGTCTGTGCAGCCATTTCAGGCAGCTCTGAAATTAATTTCAACATTCTTGTAGGCACTTATCTCCCCAAAGTGAGATTTCCTGGAGAATCATTGGGGAAGGAATGAAGACAGAAGAAATACGGCTAAACCCCAGCACTTAAGACCTGAGCCCTCTCTCTCGTTAATGCTCTTGGTGTAAATCAGTAGGAATTCCACTTTCATCAAGGGAATTATGCCAGTGATATACTGTCAGTGAGAGGAGATTCAGGCGTTGTCTCCTGACACCCAAAGCAGGGTTTCTTTCATTCGCTTTTACAAGAGGAGACTCCAACCCTGCAGGTAGCTGTGCTCAGCTTTTGGGTATCTGAGATATCAGGGCAGGGGTTCGGGAGAAGAAGCATGATCATTCACATACTCAGTCTTCGCCACGTATACAAGTTCCAGAATCGAGGATTAGTCACTTCAGAGGGAAATTACAGTCACAGTCAAGGGCAAATAACTCAAAAATACTTGAAAATCACAATTACTTTGGCGCAATTAATGGTAAATTGGACCTCCTTTCTATTCAGAGAAATGGGGTTTTTTTCTCACTTTCAAACAAGCATAATCCAGACCTGAAGCCTAACGCATCTAAAAATATCACAATTTGCTGTTCCTAGTAAGAAACAAGTGATGGGAACGGAAGCTGGGGAAGGGAATAGTGCAGGGCAACAGATAGGGAACAGAATGCCATCATGGAGAAAACCATCTTGCAGTGAATACAACCAGCTGGGTGTCTGGATGCTTTGTAAAATTTTATTGTGAAATGCACAGATGATGAGCACAGCTGCAAAACATCAGGAGTGTTTATCATGGTCTCCCAGAGTGTTCTGGGTGTGTTCCCCTTTGACACTATTTATGTAGGCTTAACCTAAGCTGATTTCAATGGAGACATGAAAATTGTTTCAAGGTGCATCCTATTATATGCGGGGTAAGCTTGTGGCTTAAGGTTTCTCTCCTCTGTCTTACATGCGTATCAACATGCAAAGGACAACTGGGTGAAGAAGTAGCTGATAGCATCTAACTAACTGGCTGCTGTTACTAAAGCAAATGAAAGACGTTTCCGGCACCCACACAAGAATTAAAAAGGGGATTAAGCAGATTTTTGGGGCGGAGTTCAGGCTGAAAAATCTGTCATCCATCCTTTTGTGCATAAATGTTTCAACGATCTTCAAGCAATGAGCCTGACTCTTCCCAGCATTACTTATTTTACCTGAATTCGGGTCCCTCCTAACATCACGGTGGTGCGATGTGAGAACAGCGCAGCCGAGAATCCGTTTCCACCCCACACCCCCTGTGCATTTCACCTGTAAGTGGTCCCAGAGGTTTATATGTGATCACCTGCACCCCGTCACAGATGATTATGCTCTAATTCAGCCAGACTGTGCACAGGCATAAAAGTTATCACGACTGTGGCCCAAGCTTGTTATACTGTAGACAGTGAGACAATGTAAGAGCCTGTTCCAAATTTCCTCAGATATCTTACTGTAAAAAAAAAAAATTAAAAATAGTTTTTCTATATGTTTTATACTTCCTGGTTTTGACAGGCAGTGAAAGCACTGAAATACTCCTAAGGAAGCTGATTTTGTAAGTTCCGGCTGGTGATGGGGGAAGAGAAGAGGAGCAAGAATATCGTGTGAGAACAGATACTGACAGCTACCTGCCCAAAGAGAGGTTTTACATTAAGAATTCAAAGTAACTTGGCAAATGTTGTTGTTATAAAGTTAAATTACACAGTCATTAAAAAGCTAAAAATCTTTGTTATAGTAAAGCTACATTTCTGAAGAGAAAAGAAAAGTAATTAAGCCACGGTATTAATCTTAATGGCAACCCCCCTTTCCCACACTAAGGCCTTGTGACAGCTTTACTTAGTCTTCATTAAGCATTTTCAAACAGCTCATTGCAAATAGTCTGATATAACTGTGAAATCCCTGTAGCACTGTCACAGCTGCAGTGTCAGCTTTTAAAAGTGAAGGAGTACTGGGAGAGACACTGTTTGTAATCACTAAGCCAGGTCTCAAAGCTCTTCAGATTGAGCTGTTTATATTATACTTCGGTGAATTTTTTTCCTCCCCTCTGAGATTCACAAATTGCTTAACAAAAGTCACGACACCTATTTTTTCACATCAGGAGATGAAATGCAGAATACAGAAAGATTTACTAATAACAATTTGTTACAAAGTTGGGGTTGGAAACCAGATCTTCTAAACGCAATCTCCTACCTAATCAGTAGAGATGATATCTTCCTGGACCTAAAAAAAAAAAAAGAAGATCCAGGGCTGCACAGAGAAGGAATTTTGGTTCTTCTGGCCAGTGCTGGAGCCAGGCTATTTGCAAAGTCCATTGATGTCAATAGGCTGCAGGTCAGGTCTTGCGTCTCCTTTCTATCTTCTTGCAAGGTGGTACCGCTGATCACAGAGCAATAAAAAGCTAAAGGCAGTCCCTGGTTTTGCTTCAAACCCTCTTGTTAAAGAGTTGTAAAACTGGAGTGCAGGAGGCGTATTTCTGTACCCTCATAATTAATATTTTATATTTCTGTCTTGGTGAAGTTGTTTTTACAAAGCTAAATATTGGCTGGACCCCAAATCAAATTTGGCATTTATTTGCACTTCTGTCATTGGAAAGGAGGAGGTTTTGTTAGTAGTAGTACTAATGTTCGTATCTGGAATTCACTCCTGGATTGAGAAACTCCTGTGCCAGCGTTCAGCCAGGAGTGAACTTTATGATCGTGTTATCAACTCTGAAAACACGAGATTAAGCAACAGCCGCTGAAGTGGTAACAGATTTTTAACTCTATCAGAATCAGTTGCCCACTCCTTCGTATTGTTTCCCTGCAATATCAATCTCTCATATTTGAAGGCTTTCCCAATGAAAGAGAACCACCACATAGCGTTATTTGTAAAACAGCTCTGTCCTGAAACACGATAGTGCATGAACTCGACCTGATAATTTATGAACTCACAGCTAAGCAAGAAACAGTTCCTCTACAGCCCAGGGAAAATGTACTGTAACATGCTAAATCTCTTTTTTAAATGTAAAATCACATTGCCATCCAGGTTTGTGGCTTTCTTAAATGTGGTTGTGCTCAGAGAAGTGACTATAAAAATGACACGCTTTTACTCAATGGATCTGCTGTCTTCTGCAGGAAATTTGAGTCAGATATGTTTCATTTACTGACAAAAATAATACCTTGTTTTTGTATTTTCTACTCCGCTAGCGATGTAGAAACTATACAGCCCTGGGAAAAGTAGACAGCTCTCCTCTGGTTCACGCACCATCAACAGTACTGGTAATTAGCTTTAACCACTGAGTTTTGATTGCCAGTGCAAAGAGATTAGGTTGACTTTCGTATCCGGGGCTGGATCTACTGAGCTACTGGCTAGAAAAACTGGGTCCGCTTTTCTGCTGATGCACAGCTCCCTCGGCTGCAGCTGGAAATCTGACTCTTCATCTTCTTGCCGCTCACCCTCCTCGAACAGGGATCTGTGCTTGATGGCGATCACGCCACGTAGCATGCAGGCGTGGACCTGGCACACATTCGTGTATGGGAAGACAAATTATGGATCCCCAGGGGACTGGCTGTCCTGCTGCCGCTGCCCTCCAGCTGGAGGAAAAAATATCATGTTTGGGAGCTCGAGTACCCAATGGGGTACATGCTCTTGGCTCACCCCAGCTGTAAAATAAAATACATGCCCGCTAACAGCAGAGACAGCTGTCTGAGTACATCACCCAAGGTGGCAAATGCTGGAGTAAAACAAGTCCCCAGCCACCAGAAACTACACAAAACGACCATCAGCCTTACTCACAGTGAGCTGTGCAACAGGATGGACATGTAATTGGTACTAAGCAAGCCTGGATAATCCTCCCTGAGACACAGCATCCCTCCTGCCAACACAGTTTTGCCATCACCTCCACGTCCGCAAGCTCTCTCCCACATCTGCCATGCATTCGGATGTTTGGGGAAGGATTTAGCAGGCAGGTGGACTGCACTGCCCGGGCCTTTCATCTGGTCTTGGGCCATTTTGTTTACAGTGCCAAAGCAATTCAAAATCACATTATCCCTCCAAACCGCTTCCAGATTACATAATGTTCTAGCTGCAAATGAAAGCCACGCTGTCACCCAACAATCCAGCTGTTTGTTTGCAGCCCGGGAAAGAAACATGCAGAAAGCAGACGAGAAAGCTTTCGAGTCAGTCAGTTATTCACTGCGAGAGATGATGAAGCTGCAATTGCCTCACATTTTCCAGCTAAACTGAAGCAGGAAGCTCCCATCCTGATGGCCTGTGTTACAGGAAAGGGAGTTCTGCATGAAAAATCCACATTTGTCGCAAGTGAATATAGTCTACCGATGGTATTTTGCATGGAGTACATGGTGAGCTGACTCTGCAAAGCTGAACGTCAGCTCCCCTCCTGTGAGGCTGAGCAGTGCTGTCAATGCTTGGCAAACACCTTTGCCAGCTATAAGATTTTGCTGTTTCTGTGTAAGATGTATGTCTGTGTGGATCTGGTCTCATGGTCTGTGATAGATTATGAAATTAAGATCCTCTACAAAACATTCAATCTATAACTGAATTTTCCCTTCCTGATGATTTCACGCAGTTTTTTGACACTAAACACAGCTTAGGTAGCTATATTCCACTTGTCCTTGGTATTTTATTATGACAAATGGGATGTATTTCCATCACTTATCATAAGATCAACACTGCAGCCAAGAAAGTGCTAGCTTATTTATTGTCAGCCAGGGGATGGATGGTCTTAAGTGCCTCCCATAACAGGGATGATTCCTTAACAAGGTTTCTACTCACGTATTGAAGTGTCAATTTTCAGTTTTTGTCTACCAGCCCATCAAGTTTCGTCAGGCACACTGGTTGTGGTCACACACAAAATGAGTTTATTCTGGCTGATCCAAATACAGCAGTGAGACAATAGCAATTTTTAATTTTTTTTCTCACTTGTAAGAAAACGTCAGTGTGAATTTCCTCCCTTGATCTGAAAAGGAGGTCCTCTCTCCCTCTCATTGCCTGGCGTTTACACCATCATCTTTGGTCTTCCTCATTTTTCTGCTGTCTATGGAGGGAAGGTGGGCTAAGCAGGGCAATCACACACGAAAAAGCTGCTTGCCCTGTGTCACCAGGGCCAGGCTAGCCCAGCGTACTGGCTCTCCATATGCCTTTCCTCCCCCTGCACCCCAGTATACCAGGACCTGAAACAGCCACGGCATTACAGCCTCATGCTACAATATTTTGGCCAGGCTGGAGGAAGACACTTCCCTTACAAAGGGCGCCCCCAGTATTTACTGTAATAATTAGCAGGCAGCCAGCCCTTGCTCGCCCTGGGAGTCTGCATTAGCAATGCTGCCACCATCGCCCTGATAAGCCCCGACCTGGTGTTGTTTGTACTTCTCAGGCACCTTTATTTGTTTAAGAGGCCAGACAAGGCAAACATTTGTGATGCCTTGTTTACTCTCCAGCTTTCACTGGAGCATATTAAACTCATCATTACTTCATATAAGCTTGAGATAGGCATTTTTTTGCTGGCAAGTGTTGACAGTAAGTAACAGACACTCTGCCACAACGTAACATGTTTATATACTGGTGCGAATGCCTGGTGGATTTTATCCCTGTAAAACTATCACAGATAAAGAAGCTACTATCAGATAAGTGACTATAATAAATGGCCACAATTAGTGCTCTGCTGATGAGACTACTCGGTGGTCTCTTTGCTCTGTTTTGGACAAACCCCAGGCTCAGCTTTCTTAGTATAAATGGAGACAAGGACCATTTAAAATAAATCAGCCTCTCCTGATTTCTGGAGGGTTTTACCAAAATACCACTGTTAACTGAATTGAAATCTCCCTGTATTTATCTTCAGAGGATATACAAATGGGAAAATTAAAGCAGACATAAAGATGTCCTTTTCCACACACACACCATGGCAGGTTTCCCTCATTTATAGGACTTTAGATTTAACTGTGGCTTTTGGTCCTAGCTGGTGTTAGCACTCATCACCTTTTCCTTTCAATGTCACTGGAAACAACAGTAAGAGTTAGGAATTTGGGGAGATGCTGGTGTAAAGCTGCCTGTGCCCCATCAGAGGTGCGAGCACCCCGCTGCCTGTAGCCTCAAGCAGGGAGCCAGGGATGCCCAGCACCCAGCACTCCCACCTCCCAGCAGTACGTCCCACCAAGGCCCAGGTGGCAGTGATGCCTCCTCGCCTTGATGTGATAGTCCCTGGGAGCCACCATGGGCACTGCAGCTGGGGCGGTGCAAAACTGGGAGTGGCAGAGATGGTGGTGGGTGCAGGTACCCCCTGGGTACAGCCACTTTCTGCTCTCAGCCTTGCATCAAACATTGATAGCAATCCAGAAGACCTGGTACATATTCAGGTGTCTGCTCACAGTCTGTATATATTTATATTGATACAGCACTTAGCACCCCTCTGAAGTCAGCAGATCAACTCCCACCAAGAGTCATGTCTCCAGACCAAATCCTTTCCATTGAAAAACCAAAGTTCTCCCCAAAACACATACGTATCACATGCAAGAGGCCAACCCCCCTCCCACCTTTGCCCATGAGAGAATTGGAGAATTACAGTAAAAGAGGCAGTGGCAACACCAAGGCTGTACAGAGCCAAGCCCCAACCGGGGCCAAGCTCCATGTCCCCCTGGTACCATACTGGTAAAAATAATCCCTCCTGTTCTCATGAGCTGTAGTGGTGAGAAGGGGCTGTTGTATCAGTTGCAGTCTAACTCCATTTCTTTTCATTAGCAGTCCTTGTTTTGCAGAGTAAGCTCATGCTGCTTCATGAAGTGATCTTATAATCACTGATTCAAAGCCATTTCTGTTGACATCCAGCCAGATCTCATTACAACTAAGATTCAGAAATGAAAGTCTATAAGCACTTTTGCTGGAAATGTCTGTAAAAGACATTTATACTCTTTCACAGTCTAGTCATTCATAGAATTACATGTATCTACAATGCACTGCTTTTACATATAAATATGCATGCATATATATATACGTACTCAAATACATACACGCATGTATGCCTGTATAAGAGTGTGCTGAAAGAAATTTCCTAAATACTTTCACTGTCATTAAAATAATGATAATAGAAAAGCTCAAAAGGATTCATTGTAAAGCACAGGCTGTAATCTCCTTGAGTTATTTTTCATCTGTAACTACACATTTTGTTTATATAGTGTCAAAATGGCATCAGCCAGCACTGCTGAAGATATCTCCTGATCTATCTTCCACCCTCTCTTGAAATGCGGTGACTTTTTTCAGCATCAGCTAGTGGAAAAATCTCTTGTGTAGAAGCATGCTCCTATGGGGGTTTATACTTCTATTTGATTTAATATTTCCTAACAATAGTTTCAGGAGAAGTTTCATTGAATAGCAGAGGAACCCCCACATACATACTCATCTCAGGAACTAGGTGTTTGTGTGCAGCAGGATTTATGGTCATTCTTCCTATTCCCATTGCCAGAATATCTCATAAACTCAGAAAAGTTACACATGCATCAGTGTGTTTACCTTTTCATGAGCTCAAAGCTGATTTATTTGACCTTTGAAAAACAGAATAATACTTCTTGTTAAAAACACCGTGGATTCCAGATTAAAGGAAGACTGTCAAGCAGTTTAAGCCCCAAATCTGGGCTGCCTTTAGGTATTATAATTTGAGGACAGTGTTCACTTGACTCAGATGAAACAAATACATTATTTCTGCCCATCTATGCAATTTACGCATGCATCTTCGTGTAGACCTTTGTGTGTAGGAAGCCTTGGAGCTCACTGGTGGAAGAGTATTCCTGGCGAGATAACACATTTTACTAATTTGTTCCAGCATGAACACCGCAAAAAAAAAAAAAAATCCATGTAGGGCTTTGCACCAGAAAGGCAATGGTAACTATTTCAATGTAATTACACTGATAAGAATTTCCTTAGAGAAAGCAGGGTCTTGGAGCAGAGCAAGTCACCTCCCCCCAGTCATTTGTCCGCTTAAGTCGCCAACTGTTGTTCTGCATATGTGAATGTGTTGTGTGCATGAGGTGGAAATCTTCTCTGCATTAGCTATTTATAACAATTTATAAATTTCCTTAAGTTCCCCTTAACCTGACAAGCACTTGCAAGGCATTACATTGCACAAATTTGTGTCGATGGTGTTTTACCAAGTCCATTGCATTGCTTCTGGTCAGTGAAGGACACAATCAGCCGACAGATTGCAAATCACACAAATCTGGTTCCCCCACCAGAAATTTCCAAGTAGCCTGGTTTAAAATCAAAGTTTTTAGTGTTCACCACAACCATGCAGAGGAGCTCAAAAATTCAAAAAGCAAACAAATGGGAAAAATCACTGAGAAAAATCAATCCATTTTTCCCCAGCCTGGCCCAGAGGTGAATTGCATACCAATAGACACAGAAACTTAATAGACCCGTTATGTCACGGTATCGATTTCAGCTGTGACAAATGAGTGACAGGTACTTACGTGAGACCCCCAAATCCATTTATCTGTGACATCAAATCCCCTTCAGTGTACACAATGTTAGCAGCCTGCAAGTAGTTTAAATAGATCATTTCAGGCAAAATGATCAATTCAGTTGAAGTATACTTTTAATGACTAAAGACCCAGATCCATAAAGGAGTGATATACCAAAAGAAGGGAAACAAGGTTCCCTGGTAAGCAAAGACAGAGGAAGCAATCTATGTTAAGTGAACACTTCCTAAAAAATATCTTGAGGCAGGCTTGGACGTTGTGTGCTTGTGTGGAGTATTGTCAAGTTGATGAGCTCACAACAGGAGTTTCACACGTTTCATACACAAAAAGGAAATAGTTTGACTTATTTCTATTTCCTACTCATCATTTCTATTGGCATTATTAGTCCCATAGCTTCATGTATACAAACCTTTTCAAAAATATCTGAAACTACTAGAAAAATGGATATTTGTACAGAATCGAGTAGGACAGACATACAAGGTATCAAGACAGGGGGGAAGAGCATTTCAAACCGTAGAATGAAAAAGCTTTATTTTTCACATCTTCTTTCCCTGTTCTGGTCATCCTACTTTTTTATCTGGAATATAAGTATTTCTGAGTCAGCTTTCTCCAAAGCCATGTTTTAGTAAATTAAACAGCTATTAAATATAGCTCAAGAAATTAAAATAGCTATTTCGTTCCTCCAGAATACCTCCTTAAATCACAGTTCAGGAAAACATCATTCACCTTAATGGTGAACCACTGTAATGGAGCAAGAAGCAACTTGGAAGCAGGAGCAGGGAAGACGGGAAGACATGGTTCAAGTTCCCCCTTGTATTTTCTTAGGAAGCAAAACTATCTTTATGTAAGTAACTCACACAGTTCCAGCCAGATTCACATATTTTTAGACAGGACTGGGTTCAAACTTTTCTCTTTTTATATTAAAAAAATAGCCCTAGGAAAAAGTGTGTTTGGCAAAGGTACATACATGTATCTTAAGACACATAGAGAACTATATTAATCCTGGTGGCTGGTGCTGAATTTGTTCCTATGGGGGCTGAGAAAGGGTGCCAGGTCTGTTTCCTAGTATTTACTGGTCTTCACTGCAACTACTAAGCTTGTAACCCAGTTTGAATCTTGTGCTAATCCACAATACACCACAAAATATAATGATATATCCCATTGCATGAGTACAATAGTGGTACTGTTTAATAGCTTGCTGTATCTACAGGGTTTAAAAAATGTTGGCCAAAGAGGTGAAAGAGAGCAGTCCTTTTCATTCCTTATCTAGGAGTGGGAGGTGAAGTGCCCATTTCTTAGGACCAGCCTGGGTTAATCTGTTCTGGTGGCTTTGATTCTCAGACTGGTTTTATACCAAGAAGTGTTTAAAATCAGTCAAATGTCCAGATTGCAAATATACCCGGGTTTAAAAAACAAATATGTGTCTGCAATATTTGTTTGTGCTCCAGAAGCTTCCTACATTAAAATACATTATTAAAAAAAATAATTTAAAAAAAGAAAAGTCCAGAGACTGACTTTCCCAGTGTAGCCCTTGATGGCTGCTTTATTAGCTTTCCTGTTTTCATTAACATGTTCAAGCTGCTGAAACTCATCCTGTTAAGCCTAATGTGTCTGTCATTCACCTCCACCTCAGTACCATCCACAACAAGAAATAGATCCCTGGTCAATGCCTGTAATGCCTCTCCAGGAGTATCCTACAGTGGAAAAAAAAAAAAAAAAAAGCCTGCCACAAGCTTGGGGCAATTCTTCAGTCCTGTTTTCTTTGACAATCATTGTACATTGTTGCCCCACCTGCACTTTCATTTTCTAATGGGGAAGATGAAGGAGTTTCAGGAATCCCCTACTTAATGATCTTGCAACGTGGCAAGTAACAGAGGCTTTTCCTGTTCCTGTGGGAGGTATCTGTTCTCTTTATTTCTGCAGCAGTGAAATTAAGCTGTAAGCATTAGGTAAATCTTTGGTAAGTTCTATATGTTCAATAGTATTTGCTTTTTATGGCTTTTTTCACTGCTCTTGGTGGAGGTATCATTTTGCTGAAAATAACATGAGCAAAAAGGGCACTTTTCGTTGGTATACCTGCAAATGGGTATGTGCAGTAAAATTCGCCCCATAATACTCCCACTCGAAAATTTTCTCAGAGCTTAAGAGGATCAAAACACTGACCTGGGAGTAATGTCTTCAAGAAGGACAGCTGGAGGCTGCCTAAGGGTAAGCATAAAAGCAGGACAAGCGTATGTAACACTCCTCTCCTCATGTTCTCCTGCCTTCACCCTCGCCTAAGACTTCTCATGCCTGATGTATTCATGTGTTTAATGACCCTGAGTGTTTTTCTGAATTAGTTGTTCCCCATTGAGATTCATTATGTTCTAGCATCCAATACACCCTTGGATAGACATTGTCTAGCTCATCCTCACCTTAGTTTCATTTTATGACTCCTTGGTTGTGCACAGGGATGTCTGTCTCTGAGAGTCCTTTCTCATAACTGTATCAAGGTGAGAGCACTAAAGTGTAGTTTAAGTTAAACTCAGATGGTCTTCAAGCCTTCTAAGAGGTATTAGAACAGGGAAGTGGCTGAGTCACCATGCCTGGAGGTATTTAAAAGACATGTGCTTAGGGACGTGGTTTAGTGGTAAACCTGGCATTGCTACATTAATAGTTGGACTTGATGATCTTAAAGGTCTTTTCCAACATGAACACTTCTACAATTCTATGATTAATGACAGAGAGAATATCAGCTACACCACATGAGACAAGTGAGCACCTGCACACACATCAAATTATCTGTGTGCCCCGTAAGCCCAGCAGCTAGCTGAAGAATCACATTTAAATGAGAAAATTGCAGGTGTTCAGCCCCATGCACAGATATCCTGCAAACAGAAAAGGGAACTCTAACGTCTGGAAGTATTATGTTGTAAGCAGTTCTCTATGCATGTCCATTAGCAACAAACATGTTGAAGGAAGTAATTGTTGTGGTAAATTTATTGACAGGGCTGGAAAATCCCTTTGTATCACTTCTCTCATTCTCTTCACTTTTTGCTTTGTCCTGCATACACAAAATATTGCCTCTGCTAATATGGGCTTTTCCAGCTAAGGCAAGCTACGTAAGATCTACAATGACAACCCTAAAATGAAGTAGAAGAACTGGCAATCAAAAGAACCCAGAGTAGACGCTTTGACACATTAAAAAAAAAAAAAAAAAAAAGCGAGAGAAAATAAACAAGTATTCTGAGAAGGAAAAGTGTGAAAAAATTGTTTAAGAGGTGACTGGAGGACTTCAGTTGTGAGAGGTATGAAGAGTGGATATCTCAGTGGAGCCCAATGCTTGCTGAGATCTTAAGACTTTATCGCACAGGAAAAAAATAAAAGAATGGGAATTCAGCTTAGTCAAATTTGAAAGGAAATGTCTAAAAGCCAGTATCGGTTACACCCATTTCTGACTTCATCAGCATGAAAGCTACCTAATAAAACATGGTTCTAAATATATATATAAGTGATTGAGATATTCTGCAACATAAGTGCCCTGGCATGATGAAAGTGCCCTGCAATGAAGAAAGGGCTACTTTGGAAGGACTCCACTTGAGTTTCTGCGAAAAGAGAAAGATCCAGTCTCTCATCCTCCTCAGAGTTCTCCTAGGCAGTCTGTCTTTTCTATGGCTTTGGTATGAGTGGAGCAAGTTTACTTTCTTTTCATTGCAGGGAAACCCATGCTGGTGTGGGTGGAGGGATGTCAGTACTTACTGTTGTGGGAGTTGAAGTGGCATTGCCTCTTATGTTACACCTACACCTGAACTTATGCATACTAATAATAAGCCACCTCTGCAACATATTAGTGATAATAAACAACTAAGTTAACAAACTGAGACAGGAAAAACAATTTCCAGAACTCCTAAACTCTGATGGAGTCAGTTGGCTAAAAGGAGAAGTATAATTTTCCTGTGAAAAGACTGAAAGTATAATCAGTAATAAGGTTTAGCAAGTAGTGCCTGAGGTGCCCACGTAAAGCCACCATCCAGCTTGTTCCAAAACAGATCAGTGGTCTTAAACATGATAAAAAAAAAATACCCTTTGCTCAATGACCCTGACTAAGAAACCATAAACACACTAAGAAGGCCTAGATAATATGATAACATATAAAACAAGTTAGGGAGAAACGTGACAATTGATCATAAACCAGGGTCTCTAAGGATGCAGTATAATTTTTCACTTAGAACAGTATTAATAACTGTTTATTGGTGTTTGGGGTTTTTTCCAAGAAAAAAATAAATACAGAATCATTACATTATAAGTTTAAGAAATTATGAAATATGAAATTGTTCTGATACCCCACATTGGGTGCCAAGTTATATCTGCTGAAATTAAAACTTAGTGGCCAGCCCAGCCTTCGACAGATGCTCTCTGTTATCCCACCACCATCCTCCCAGGAGAGGATAACAGGGGAATCAGGGAGACAAACTTTAAGGTTGGAAAAGAAACTTGAATCAGTTTAATGAAAAAAAAAGTAATAAAAGACAATGAAGATACAGATATATACAAGTATGCAAACATATTCAAAGATACAAAAAAATATGTTAATATGAAACTCACACCTTCTGGATGACAACTAAATCCCAAGTGGAAAATGTCCCAGACTGGACTCAGCAGCAGACAGGAGCACCCAAGCCCAGAGTCCTGATGACAATCAAAAAATCAAACCAAAACAAAACTAACAAACAAACAAACAAAAAACACAGAAGGGGAAGCAGGAGAAGACAACGTGTCCTGACGAACGGTGCTCCTCTGCAGCACAAAAGCAGGAGGCAGGAACACCAGAGGCCCAGGAAGAGATGACAAAAAGCTGATGACACTAAAAAGAACCCCAGTGTCTTCTCACAGGCCCTTGTATACTGAGCCCCATGGGAAGGAATACCATTTGGGTTACCTCACCCGTTCTCTCCTCCACATAGGCACAGCTGCCCTCACTTCACTCCCCCATTGTGATTGTCACATGTGACAGGAGCTCCAGAGGATTTTTATCCTGACACTCTCAAACCAGGACACAGGGTAGGAGTAGACTGGAACTAGATAGGTAGCAAAATATTTCACAAAATCAAAAAGTCCGTGGCACCTGATGAGATACATCCATGGGCCCTGAAAGAACTGGCAGCTGAAGTTGCGAGGACACTGGCCATCATATTTAAGAAGTCATGGCAGTCTGGTGAGGTTTCCACAGATCAGAAAAGGGGAAACATAACTCGCATTATTAAAAAAAAAAGAGAAGCAAAGAAAACCCAGGGAACTACAGACTATCAGCCTCACTTCTGTGCCAGGTAAAAATCATGGAACAGATCCTCCTGGGAGCTGTACTCAGGCACATGAAAAATAATGGGGTGATCGGTGACAGCCAACATGGCTTCACTAAGGGCAAATGGTGATTGACTAATTTGGTGGCCTTCTGTGACAAAGCTACAGTGCTGGTTGACATGGGAAAAGCGACCAATGTCATTTACCTGGACTTGTGCAAGGCATTTGACACTGTCCCACGTGACATCCTTGTCTCTTAGATGGAGAGACATGGACTTGGTAGGCGGACTACTTGGTGGATAAGGAACTGGCTAGAAGGTTGCACTCAAACAGTTGTGGTCAATGGCTCGATGTCCACATGGAAATCAGCGACAGGTGGAGTTCCTCAGGGGTCTGTTCTGAGTCCAGTGCTGCTCAACGTCTTTGTCAGCAACATGAACCATGGCATCAAGTGCATCCTCAGCAAATTTGCCGATGACACCAAGCTGTGTGATGTGATGGACTCTGTCGCGGTTTAGGGCTGGGCTGGCCACTAACATGGACAGATGTTCTCTAACCCTCTCTTCCCCTCCCAAAATGGGAAGGAAAAGAGAATGAAACAGAGAGACTTTGGGGTTAGAGAAGAAAAAAAATGGAACAGCTTTAATGAAACAATAATAGAAATAATAGTGGAATGATAAAAGTAAAGAACTATATACAACTATAGATAGTAGGCCGATATCAAACCTGAATCCCTCCCCCAATATCAATCCCCACTGGTGCTGCAGAGCAGGAGGTACTGGGGCAGCCCCAGGCGCAG
>NW_009718026.1:0-1965 GCF_000703405.1 Apaloderma vittatum
GGCCATTCTATGATTCTATGATTCCACACTTACCACCTCTGTGAAGGATGGCCTTGTAAATTCAGGGACACCATCAGATCGAAGGCTTATTGGCTTGTTGATTAGTAACTCTGAATTGGGCATCACTCAGAACCTAAGCCTAGCCACCTCTAGCCCCTCTGATATCTGATGACAAGCTGGACCACAAGGGGGTTTAACTTCTGCCAAACTGATATGCCCCCTTTTTTTCACAACAGCAATTGCTGCCTCTTTTGATGTGACAGAAATTGGTGCTTCCTTTTCGCAACAGAAATTCTTGTCTTTTATCACAACAACAGTGTCTTCTACAAGAAACATCTTTTTTGAATTTATTCATTTATATCTATCAGGCTTCCACCAAAAGCCAGCCACAAATAGCCAGCCTTTTCAAAACCCCTGCTGAAGCAGTCATCTCTCTTCTCTGTAATGAATGTTTTATTCTAGTACACAAGTGGATTTTTGGGGGGAGAAAACCTGAGGGTTATTGTTATTGCTCATTTCTGCTTTGAGGTTATATGGAATGCCTATGTTCTCTTCAAGATATAGAAGTAAGAAAGCAGAAAACTATGTTTACAAAGTATACATACATAAATCCAAAGACTGATCTCCAGGGAAATTTTTACAGGTGTTAATGAAACTGCTACCTGCTGATCAGGGATAAAAGGAACATGCTAGAGTATTTATACAAACCTGTAAAAATAAACCAGACAGAGTTTTGTAGTCCAAATTGCTCAACCAATTTGTTTTAAAACAAATTTTCTGAGAGTTTTTACCTTGCTTCTTTTCTCTAGTCCGGGCTTCCTCCAGCAAGATCGGACTTGAGCTTACAAGTATTTTACTTTAGACTATCTAGCGAATGGGTGAGCATCCATGGCATGCACTCTGTAATCTCACTGGCTTTGACTCTTTCAATTTAATCAAGTTGATTTACTTAGCAGACATATTTTCAAGTATTCCTTGAATTTCTAGAAAGTGATACAAATAATCTATACTGCAGTGTTTAGTCTCTGTGATAGGGACTTCTTCATCCTAACAGCACTTTTTGCCATTCTTAATCATTATGAACTCTGCCGAGCCACTGAAATATATTAGAAATTTAAAATTTGCAAGCTACTTCACTGGTGAAGCAATTCAGTGAAAACACCATCTAACAAACCATTTCAAAAATCAAGGGCACTTTACCATATGCCCTGTTATTGTTTTTAAAATGGAATTTAGCTGCATCCAGATTGTGGCTACACTTAATCCATAAAGAACAGAGTAAAAGATTTTCTCAGATTTGAATTTTGCCTGATGCAACTTTTAAAAAGCTGCAGAATGTGTTTATCCTGTAAGCATAGTATAGCCAGGAATACTAGGAAACAAAGGAAAGACATGCTTATATTGTGATGGGGACTTGAGGAAACAATAGAAGTGATTATGTTATTGATTAATATGAAATGGATCCAGTTCTGCTGTGATCATTATTTCACTTAATTTCCAACACTGAGAAAATACCAAAATAAATAATATCTAACAAAAATAGTACATTCTGTGGCAGAAGGGTGCTCATCTTCAAACCACTTTCTAATGGTGAGCAGACATTATGCTTTTACCATGATACAAATCTGACTATGATCAGAGACTGTTGCTACTACTTAATGAAAATTTTTTTTGCTGGTGAGAATCCAGGTAGTAGTTTTGAACAACTACAGTTCTTACGCTAGTCAATATAATTTTGGAATTGCTGTATTAAATCCTGCATAGTCTGTGATTACATTGAATCATAGAATGTCTTAGGTTGGAAGGCACCTTAGAGATCATCTAATCCAACCTTCCTGCCACGGTCAGTGATGCCCCCAACTAGACCAGGTTGCTCAAAGCCTCATCTAACCTGGCCTTGAACACCTCCAAGGATGAGGCATCCACTCTATTCCAGTCTTGACACTCTTGTACTGAAGAATTTCT
>NW_009718027.1:0-359 GCF_000703405.1 Apaloderma vittatum
GGTGAGGAACCCTGCCCTGTGGTAGGAGTATCCCTCGGGTGGGACGCCCTGAATTGGGGCACGCACAATCTGGAGGTACACCCGAGGTGGGGCACCCTGGTATGGGGCAGCTCTGAGTTGAGGTACCCCTGAGGTGGAAGTACCCTTGATTTGGAGGTACCCATGAGGTGGGGATACCCCTGAGGTGCAGGTACCCCTGTGTGAAGGCACCCCAGTATGGTATGAGGCACCTCTCAGGTGCCGGGATGGGGCATCCTGGTGTGGAACACCCCTGAAGTTTGGTTACATGTGAGGTGGGCTACCGCCAAAACTGGGGTACCCCTGAGCCAGAGACACTAGTTGAAGGCGGATGATGTAGC
>NW_009718027.1:592-1605 GCF_000703405.1 Apaloderma vittatum
CTGCCAAGGTTTTATGGAACCTCACACCCATGAGCCGGGGGTCTGCCAGAGCACGGCACTCTGGGTGTCACCTCGACAGGATCTCGCGCTCCTCTGCACCCTGTGCTGTGCTTCACCGGGACCTTCTGGGAAGCCAAAACTTGGCGCCTGCGGGTGTTGCTACATCATGGCCCTTCAGCCATGGGGCAGCCACCCAGACTCCATCGTTCTTGCCACTACCACCTCCAAAATGTCTCCAAAGCTGCTCACATGTCCCAAACAATGGGATTCGCACCTTGCCAGGCCTCCTCAGTGCTTCCTCCAGCACAGGCTTCAACTGCTGCGGCCCAGACGTGTGATTTAATTGCGGATGCTTCTGTAATTTGAATGGCATCCTTCCTTCTGAAGAGCCTCCAGAACGGGATTGCTCCCACTCCAGCCTTCCGAGCTTCTCCAGGCACTGTCCATGTTGTCGCCTGTGGGGGAAAAGAGGAAAAAACAGAGTGGAGAGGAGGAAGCTGTCGTGATTACAGATGGTAAACACTGGAAATGGCACAGGGACTGACGCGAGCCACTGCGCTGACCTGCCTTTCCACCCACAGTGGGATAATATTCAACCAGGGTGGGGATCTCTCCTTGCTCCCCACGAGGGCAGATGTCCCCACCACCCCGAGGCGGGTGAGGGACCACATCCCTTGGCGTCCCCCTGCCCTGCTGCCATGCTCTCTCTCCTCCCAGGCACGCTGATTGTACTTATTAAGAGTTATTAATACTTAATCAGCTGGCGGATTTAATTGTGCCAATATTAAAAATGCATCAATGTCAATTTTATTCATTAAATATTTACTTTGTTGAAGGGAAACTGTTTTGCTGCTGTTTTAATATCACTTTCAGATGCTTTTGGATGTGACCCCAGCAAATTGTGGGGGGAGCCCTAGGGGAGGGAGCGGCACGGCAGCAGCATGGGGACCCAGGATGCTCCCACGGGAACGGGAAAGGCAGGGGGAGAGGACTGGACCCGGTCCCCGCGGCTC
>NW_009718027.1:1636-2596 GCF_000703405.1 Apaloderma vittatum
CTCCGAGCCAGTGGCTCAGCAGCGTGAGTCAGCGTGGGAAAACCTCGCCCCAGGCGTATTCCTGATTCCCGAAGCGCTGCGATGTTGGAGGAGCCGGAACACCTTCGCCACACCGGTCTCATCCCGAGGAGGATGCTCTGGGCTGCAAGAAGTGCAGCAGCAAGCTGGGATACAGCCTTGACGTCTGGAGATCTGCTTCCCAGAGAGCTTTGGCTGCCGCTTTCCCTGGAGCCTTGGGGCCAGAGCAACGCTGCTGGTGCCAGACTTGCTGCCTGCTCTTGCCTTGCTCCTTCTTCCACCCTGTTTTGGGGTTGAGCTGTGGCTCCATTGGCAGCGATGCCCACCTGGGTGCTGGGGTGCTCCATATCAGGCTGCTAGAATGTTTGATGCCGTGGTGCAAGGGTGCTGGTGTGATGGATATCAGGGTGCCGGGCTACCAAAGTGCCAGGGTGCTGGCTGCCAGGGTGCCAGGATGCTGGATGTCAGGGTGCAAGGATGCTGCTGTGCTGGATGTCAGGGGGCCAGGGTACCAAAGTGCCAGGGTGCTGGTGTGATAGATATCAGGGTGTCAGGGTACTAAAGTGCCAGGGTCCTGGCTGCCAGGGTGCTGGGGTGCTGGATGCCATGGTGCTGGGGTGCCAGGGTGCTGGATGTCAGAGTGTCAGGATGCCACGGTGCTGGGTGTCAGGGTGCCAAGACTCTCCAGCAACATATTAGCCCCACCACCGGCTCTCCATGTGCCCGGGGCTTTGTGACAGTGCCGGACACTGACCCCCATCTCCTCGTCTCCGCAGGCTGTGCCTTCCTCACTTACTGCGCCCGCGACTCAGCCCTGAAGGCGCAGAGTGCCCTGCACGAGCAGAAGACACTGCCAGGGGTAAGTGACATCGAGAAGGGAGAGGGTTATGAGCGTGAGCTGGGGCGGGAGATGACAACACCTACCTGGGGCGCGTGGGTGCG
>NW_009718027.1:2811-3062 GCF_000703405.1 Apaloderma vittatum
GAGGAGGTGGGCGGGGACGTGGCTTCCTGGGCTGCGCTCTCACCTATGGTGCCATGCATCAGTAGGTTTAAGAATTAACAGCCCACCTTGGCAGCCGGTGGGGAGTGTGAGGACTTTGGAGCACAACTTGCCCACCTCCCCGTCTTATCACACGTGCACCTGTGCGTGTACACACGTGTGTGCAAGTTGTGTGGCTGCTGTAATTGCAGACTTCTCACCCTGTGTGTGCACCCCCCTGTGTTTATGCTCAC
>NW_009718028.1:0-2244 GCF_000703405.1 Apaloderma vittatum
CCTGCCGCCCAGGGCCTGGGCTTCGGCGCGCAGGAGGAGCTGCTCTTGCTCTTCACTATGGCCTCGCTGCACCCGGCCTTTTCCTTCCACCAGCGGGTCACCCTGCGGGAGCACCTGGAGCGGCTGCGGAGGGCCTTATGTGGGGACCAGGAAGAGGAGGGCTTCGGCCGCCACCAAGCCCAGGTAACACCGCGTCCCGCTGCGCCATCTCATCAGGCGGTTTCCTCCTCCTCCCTTCACTCCCCTCCCAGTTTTCTAGGAGAAGAGGCCGTATGCCTTTTCCCGAAGCCCTTCACTGGGATGTAGCCCCTCTTGTCTTGCCTCGTTGCTCGTCCTGGCCCGTCCCCGTCTGTATGTGTCCCGCCCCGGCCACCCCCGTAAGCTGCTGCAGGGCGCAGGGTACTGCTGTGGCTACCTCGTATGCTGTAGAGGCCACTGAAGAGGTTGTGCGATGCAGAAGTGCAAGCGAGAGCTTGACTAAACTTGTAAAAAAAATAATGCGAGATGGAAACCATGCGGCCTAAGAGAGCGTTTTCAAGGGGCTTAAAACAATACAACGCGTTGAAATAATTTTTAATGGAACCTGCTTCCCCCCTGTACAATGAGATTTCGACTTGGACTTGGCAAGGATCAGGGCAGCAATCGGGGATAGACAGCTTTGAGGCCGGTTCTCTGAAAAGCCACGTTTGCTAAGGTGGCTTAAGATGTTTGGGAAGGGGTGATAACCATTCTACAAAAGCAGAAAATTAAAATGTCACAACTGGAGCTTCTGCTCAGAGAAAAGCTGATTTTCTGTGTGGCTGACAGGAAGCAGCAAAGCACATCTTGAAAGCAGATGTGCCACTTGTTGCTCAGAGGTGGCTGTTGCTGAGAATTAAGGCTTTCGGTGAGTGACACTGAAGCATTCTCCTGCGCAGCAGCTACGTTTGAAGGAAGGTTTTCCCACAGTGTTGTTCATGGCTGCCCTCTTGATAAGCGTTGGCTTTAAAATCTGCCCCATATTTAGGCAACCAAGCCATCATCCTGGAGCTCTGCAGGTTTTGGTCTATAGATGGCCTCTCGTGCAAAGGGGAAGAAAGGGCTGGAAGAGAGGTGTTTATAATGCTGTTCAACTGAACACATCAGATTTTCACTGGATACTTAACAGAGAAAGGTACAAAACAGCAAGGGCTGTGGCTTTTTGTATTTTGTTTCTAAGTTTACTTTGCAGTGCTGTGCAGTTCAGCCACTCCTAGAAAACTTTCACGTGGCCTGCCATACAAAAGGAATGGCTCCTTTTTCTGTTTGGTAAAGACAGGACATACTCTTGTGGAGTATTTGGAGGAGACAGGGATGAATTTCTAAGCCTTCGAATACATTAAGTAAAGGCTTATATCATTTTAAGGCCAAAGCACATTTGGCAGGCCATAAACTAGTGGGTAGATGTTACGGTACTGAAATCATAATGAATTCATAGCGTAAGTTCAAAAAGTGTTTATTTTGGCTCATTGACCTGCATCGAGTCTAACTCCAAACATGGATTCTGGAAGCCCATCGTTTTGGGGAGAAGATCAAGTTGCAGGAAGTGGTAAGACTGGACACTGTTCTTTCTGGATTTAAAGCTCTAATAACTGGAAACATACTTCCTGCCTGAAACTGGCGCATCGCTTGTAGCTGCTCAGTGTGTCCCACCAAATGCATTAGGAGATCAGGCTCTCATGAACTACTGGAATTGAAGTCTGTTTTGTGCAGTGTTCTGGCTTCAGCATAAAAACAGCCTTCCAAGTTGTGGTTTTGTTTATCCAGGCACCACTGAGAGATTCGAGTCAGTTTGGCTGAACATGCACATCACATATTCCCTAGTCCACACAAGAATGAAAGAGCATCCCTTCTGCAGGCTTTCCCTGTACTAATGGTTAAATTGTAACTGCAGCAGAGCCTCTTCTAGGCAATAATGGCTGACAGGAAACAGAGGGATTGATGGGGTTTTGCCGAGTGTTTTCAGTTCACGTTTGCGGGTCAGTGGGACCCTTGCAGGTACTGGAGGAAATGGAATTGGTAGCACGGTTAAAGGCTTCCCTGGCAAAATGCAGCTATACTGTTAGATTGGCCTTCATTTAAAGTCCTGTCAGGTACTTTAACCTCTGAAGTGCCAGTGCCCTCAGGGCTCTGTGAACTAAAACGGCTCATGGAGACCTCTGAATTTGTCTTCGGCCGGCCTGGGGTGAGAGGGGCCGGGCTCCCTGCTCGCTTAGGAGCCGCTCC
>NW_009718029.1:0-9386 GCF_000703405.1 Apaloderma vittatum
AGCGGGCACATTCCTCATCTTACCAAATTCCGGAGTTTTTCCTCGCAGGGGTCTTCCCCCGCTTGCTTGTAACGCTCCCTCCCGCTCCTCCGTAAGCGGGAGACGAGGCAGTGCTCCCCAGAGGGGCGACTGCGGGAAAACCGGCAGCCGCCTGCCGCCCTGAGCGCGCATGGAAGAGCCCAGCCCGCCTAAAAGAGCAACCAGCAAGAGGAACAGAGGGAAGGGAGAGAGGCTCTTGGGATACTTGAATCGTTGAAAAATAGCTGTGACCAATCAGACGTATTTCTCCCATGTGAGCTGGGCTTGTCTGGGAAGCGTGGTCTCTCACGTAAGGTTGCTGCTCCTTCAGGGAAGATGCATTTTTTGGCAGGAGGAAGAGTGAAACATGTCTCTGCATACAATGTGAACAACAGCACCAATTATTGCATTCAAAATTTCAGTCTTTGGCTGAAATATTTTTGGGAAAAGAACAGCGTGTGCTGCTCTTAGGAGCAATACCGAAACGTCCTCCTGAATTAGGTAAGCAAATGCATCAGTCCCGCTAGACATACGTAAACCAATCTGGGCATGGGAATCACTGCGCTGGTTCTAACGTGATCAATGGAAATGTGAATCCAAGCCAGACCACTCCAATGCCCGTCACTCCCCGATACTCGTCAAACCAAACATTGCTCATTTTTTCATCGCTCCAAGCACAAGTCCCAGCAGCCTCTTCCATCCCTGGCAGTAAACAGGAACAACAATATCCTCTCTTCACACAGTGATGGCAACAGCTTAGGAACAGGCTTTTGCCAATCCTCTGCATCCAGCTGGTCAAACTGTGTTAAGATTTTTCAGTTAAAAATACTCTTTGCTGTTTTAAGCACAGGTTTGCTAGTTTTAGTAGAAGGCTGCTAGGATGGCAAGGGTGTTGCCAGCTGCATTCTAACTTCAGTGATGGGATATCCAGGCTGGAAGTGAAGCTTTGCTCAAGAAAGCCTGACACCGTTTCAAACAGCTTTGGACAAATATTACAGACAACAGTCAAAAGTGACAACCAGCTGATAGATCTGCACCTCTGCCACCTGGGCAATTACTGGTTTTAAGAAGAGGTGATCCCTGGAAGAACACATGTTATTATGGGCTGTCAGCCTGACAAAGTGAAGGGATGATAAAATTTCTAAAAATCCACTTGATGAAGATCTCAGCCTAAGAAGGCAAAAACTAAACCCTGGAATGTTTTCCCAGTAACAACAGGAAAGTAACCATCAAGATCCAGCCACAGTTAATGTGCTGTAGCAAGCTTTGAGTGTGTTATCTTTACATGTTGTGCCCTACGTACAAATAAAGCGTGAATAATTCCCTGCCTCATGAAGGCACCGATAAACTCATTAGCTTATGACACTTAAGCTGAGCCAGCCAGATGACGAGAAATAAAGTGTTCAGTTCAGGACAGGTTTAGATAAGCACTGAGATACAGCGCAGCATAACCTCTTCTGAAATGCAGTGCATCCTACTGGCCTTACACAAACTCTTAACAAGCAAATTTAATCCTCTCAAAACCAAGTGCTCCATTTTAACCTACACTGCAAGGTGCGCTGCCCTTCCTATTCGCTTATGTTCACACACACACATTTTAGAAACATGCGGTTTTGTCTACAGCCTGTCAAGACTTGAGCTGGATGTTATTCGGTTCTCCCTCACACATATGAATCTATGTGTTATTAATATGTTCATTAACAGATCATTTTAGTGATGTAAAATTATGCTTCTGTGGCCGTGGGGAGAAGAACCAGCGGCAACGTTGCTGCTGTGTGTACTCACAGGAACAACATAAAATTGTACAAATCTGTGCTATGAAAAAACTATTTTTTTTTCTGGGCACAAATCCTACCCTAAAAAGAGATGCAAACTCACTTGAAATGAGCTTGACCCTGGTTACCAGTTCTAAAACCAGATGACTGTGTCCCACTCGGGCACAGCTGAAAGTCGTCAGGCAGCTATAAGTGTTTTAAACACGTTTCGAAATGATACAAGTTTTTAAAATGGGCTGTTCGGATGCTCTTTCAAGCTATTAACAAAATGACTAAACTTCATTATTTCATTGGAAATAACATATTGATGAAAAGACTAAATGTCTCAATCTTTTCAATGAAAACCATTTTTCTTCTGGAATTGAGGGGTGGGGAGAGAGGTCCAGTTCAGCTGATGGGAACTGGGGAAGCAGAGGCTCATATTTGGGTGTCTTTACGTTGAGCGCGTGACACTTTGCCCCAGTAACCACTTTGAAAACCAGGAAAAAAAATTTCCATGGTTCACACTTGACTCTACATGCTCATCAGGGATCAACAGGCAGCTAAACAGTTTAAGGAATGGTAAGTAAGTCTCAATAGCTGTATTACATATGTAGATATATGTACAGTATATATTGAAACGCTCCAAGACTGACCATTCCAGAGCAACCTCATTTCCTTCTCAGGACACTACCAAGAAAACAGCATGGCTCTTTCTGTGTAGCTATAATTTTCCAAAGGAATTTGAGTCTTTCTGTGAAACTGATGCAGAAACCACAGAGAGACTGATAACAGTATTAATTCAAGAAGTGACTGGAGGATAGCAAAGATGGCTCTTAGCTCTGGCATGAAATAACATAGAGGAGAAATAAATAAATAAGCTCCTTAGGTATCCTCAGGATGCTGTCAGCTTCTATTGACAAAGAGTCACAGTGAGATTTATTTCAGGATTCATCTCAAGCAAACCTTATTTGTTGAACTGAGGGCTATGAATTGCAATCACTAAATCTAATAATTAGTGTTCTGAGGCCAAACTATCAGCAAGCCCAACAGCCTTCCTCTGGCCCTCTCTTGCAGCTGGGACAAGTCCTTAGAAAGCAACCAGTGGCTAACACTACAGCTCCGATCATCGTAAAAGCGGACAAAGTGGGAGGAAAAAAAGGAAAAAAAGGAGCAGCATTTACCAAGGTGTTAATAATGTGTAGACACATGCAAATTACACTGTGTGTGTTTCAGAAATAAGTTTTCAAGGTGAAATGAAAACTAGACTTGATTTTAACATATCTTTCTACTAAAATTGCATAAAACAGGTCAATGATTCCTGCAGCAGTGATTTGCTATTATTGACCAGAGTTGAAGCTCGATCAGCCTTGGAAACCACACGCTCCTTCCAGCATCCAGCAACTGCTCCGGGCAGACACGGCTTCTGTGCTTGGGCTCTCACACAATGCAGTGAAGAGAGAGCGGCTGCATTCTTGCCCGTCCTTTGTCAACTTTCTTCAAAGTGCTCCTCAAAATTTGGAAGGTAACTCCATATACTGCTGGTGTGGTGTAACCTACCAAATAGTGCCGCATTACTCTATATTGCTTTATGTTTGTATCTTCTTAATAGATAATTTACTTCATAATGAGATGCGTCTCATCTCATTACTATTAAAAAATGTCTATTCACATTTGTTACCTAAGCACACAGGAATTGAAATATGCTGGTCTGGGTCACAGCAAAAATTGAAAAATCTGGGAAACATGGTCCTAGAAATAGATTACAGAGCTACTATTTAGGAGGGAAAAAAATCCAAATCAACAGTAATTTTCTGTAACACTTCTCAAACACTGATTATTGCCAGAATATAAGTATTTATATAGAGCTATACATATACACACATAAATTCTCCTTATATAGTATAAAATATTCTGTATTTCACAGCTGGTAACCACAGTCTCAGTTTTGGATAAAGACATGGAAGAGTACACAAACACAAACATGTATTTCTTGGCACCAGGAAGCTCCATTCCCCTTCCAGCTAAGCAATCACAAAGCCTGGGTGCTTGAGGAATTCATGGATAAACTTGAATACTTCTGCATCCGGGTATTTTCGGACTGGTCTGAAGGAAAGAAGTCTGATGAATGTTCAAACAGCACCATTATAAATTAAAGATGTAAACACATATTTTTAAAGTTCTATATGATTGATTTTGGAGGAAGCACTTCAGAGAGTATTTCTATCACCTTCAGAATTTAACTAAAATAATCTCAATGTTTTCACATGATAAATTATTACAAGGTAGTCTGCATTCAGAGATTTCACTCTTACTAATAATATCTTATAAAATGATAGAAGGCTCAAATACATGCAAATGACCTGCACCAGTACAGATTAGGGGACGTCCTGCTGGAAAGCAGCCCCATGGATAAAGACCTTGGAGTCCTAGTGGATAGTACGTTGTACC
Organism: Apaloderma vittatum; assembly: GCF_000703405.1. NCBI lineage: Eukaryota > Metazoa > Chordata > Aves > Trogoniformes > Trogonidae > Apaloderma > Apaloderma vittatum. The sequence continues at coordinate 4,224 of NW_009718029.1, forward strand.
TGGGACAGCAACGTGCCCTTGTGGCCAAGAGGGCCAATGGGATCCTGGGCTGCATTGAGAAAAGTGTGTCCAGCAGGTCTAGGGAGGTTCTCCTCCACCTCTACTCTGCCCTGGTAAGTCCACACCTGGAATACTGTGTCCAGCTTTGGGCTCCCCAATTCAAGAGAGACAGGGACCTACTGGAGAGAGTCCAACAGAGAGCTACGAGGATGATCAAGGGACTTGAACATCTCTCCTGTGAAGAGAGACTGAGAGAACTGGGGCTGTTTAGCCTTGAAAGGAGATGCCTGAGAGGGGACCTTATTAACATATACAAGTATCTGAGGGGCGGGTGTCAAGAGGAAGGTGCCAGTCTCTTCTCAGTGGTGCCCCGTAATAGAACAAGGAATAATGGGTTTAAGTGAGAACATAGGAAGATCCACCTCAACATGAGGAGAAACTTCTTTACTGTGAGGGTGACAGAGCACTGGCACAGGCTGCCCAGAGACGTTGTGGAGTCTCCTTCTCTGGAGACTTTCAAAATCCACCTGGATGCATTCCTGTGTGGCTGCCCTAGGGGATCCTGCTCTGGCAGGGGCGTTGGACTAGATGATCTCTAGAGGTCCCTTCCAACCCCTAACATTCTGTGATTCTATGATTCTGTGACCTGTAGAAATTGATGATACATCAGTTGATTAAAAACCAGAAATCAGTAAGCGTTTGATGTTGCATAGCAATTTTTCACCGGGTGACATGCTTGCTGCAGGAGGATCTTTAGGGAGAAAGTCAGAGCTCAGTAATTCTGTACAAAGCACCTCATATTCTGCCACTCTTCCTTGTACCAGTATGTTGCAACCCTTAGTGGGTCAGCATGACATATGGATCCAGTTGGATCAGGCTGCTAGTCATCAAGCGTTCTAGGAGTATTTATGCTGCCCTTTAAGAGAGGTATTCGAGCCATGCTCTACGGTCTTTGAGTCAAAGTTTCATATGCAAATAAAAGAATACAAAAGTCATTTTATTAATGCAGCAGAAGGAGGTTAATTCATTATGAACTACATGATTTTTTTGTGAAAGGATATCAGACTTTTTAAAAGAAAGCATAAAACGGTTTGTCCCCTAAACAATCCATGCTTTCTGAACTTGGCTTTTATTACAATTTTATTCTTTTTTCATAGAAAAAAAGTTTGTCACAAGAGAAAAATATTTACTATGTATACATTACTCTGATAAAAAACTGCACAAAACAAACAGGATGAAAGGAATCAGATTCCTTACATTTGTTACTAAACTGGTGTGTCCATATGCCATATATGCTACTGCTAAATGTCACTTAACAAGAAAAGCACCACCAAGAATTGTTCTGCATTACAGAAGTAACAATGTTTGAAACTCTGAAAGGCATTAAACACCCACCTCTTTTCCATCAAATAAATAGGTAACCTTAAGCATCACTTGAAAGGCAGAACTACATACATTTAACTGCGATGAAATAAAAAGCACTGCCAGATAATTTAACATTTAAACATCTAGCTCAAGTACCAAACAACTCAGAAGACCTTTAGGCTCTGCATTTGGCATCGTAAGTGCAGCAACATAATGGTGATATTTTCTTTTCGCTGTACTGCTGAAGTAGAAATGATTACTGAAATAACACACACTGCATGTTTTTAAAAGCTCACTTTTTTTTTTTTCTTCCCTGAAGCTAAGTTTTAAAGAAAGTACAAAAGGCATGATTGTACAGGTTTATGCTGAGGTATTATTTCACATGAAATATTGCTTGTGTAGGAAACAAAGTCAGCTCTTCCTGCATCTCTAATACCATAGTAGTCTATAGTCCACCTGCCCATCAGTATTTAGGAGACTTCCAGATTCAACTCCTGTTTGCGAGAACAGAAGTTATACACCTCCACCACACAAGAGTAGAACAGACATCTGTAAATGCAGAGAGAACATGCTTGTCCAAGCATTCACACCACCAGCTTATGCTATAGCCTCCTGTTAAGATTTTTGGTTAAAGGATAGAATATACGAAGTTAACAGCAGTCGTTGAGAAGTGTTTCAATCACAACTCACAATCCCTATGATCCGACGTCACAGCTCCCATTCATGTGAATCACATGGGAAATCTGAGGAAGGGTCACAAGATTTGGACATCAGTGGGTGACTTAGTAAAAACAAGGTGGTAAGAACAAGATTTGGTCCCTAACCTTTCACCTTTCAGTAAACAGTAATGCCACCAGAGCAAATAGTTCGAAGAATTTTCAATGTCTGTTAAACCTTTTGGCCCTTTTTCTTTCCCATTTTTTTATCTTCTCCTTGCCCCCATGCAATGGAAACTGTACTTAAGATGGTATTGTATTCAATCGTATTTCTGTTTACTTTGGAAGAAATAAAACCAGTCATTTCTTTTAATGATATCAACAGAAACTTACGCTCTGAAGTTCTTTTCATTTATTAGTCTCAAACTATCTGTGGCAAATCTATCAACTGAGCTCAAGTATGTGGTAATTCAGGAACTGAAAGAGCGCTTTTTTAAGATTTAAGACAAAACTGTACATGTCAGTTTAGCTGTGGCTTAATTAAACATCAATCCACAAGTCTAATGGTAACAGGTGAGTGTCTGAAAACACTGAACTCAATTTATTCTCTCAAGGAATTTGGGGTTTTTTTGTATTTACTATGATGAAACATGTCACAAATTGGGAATGTGAAGGAGGAAATAAGCCAGCAAAATAGCAACACAAATTGCTTTGCAAATGTTAATCTTCCCAGTGAACAGCTGTTAGATGGCTGCCACACATCCCAGCTGCACCACTTACTACACAATCATCCTCAGAGGCTGGGGTATTAAGACACGACAGAAGCTCTAGAAATCAGAGGGACAGGATCTTTTTGTTTTTTAGAGAAAAAAAAATCTTAACAAAAAGAAACACCAATTCAGTCTTTTGTTTGTTTAATAAAAGCTTGCAAGGCACATGTTTCAACTGAATTGCAACATCTACAGCAAAACAGATCAAAATTTGCAAAATACTCCCCTAGCCCTTTCAGGGAGTTACACCTGTGACCTGGTTGAAAACCAGGGTTACGTGGACAAGTCTGATGTAATTATGCCCTACTGATGTCCTTCTGATGGATACCATGAAACTTACTGATTGTTTTTCACAGAAGGTGAGGATTAGAATAGACAATAGTATTTTTGCTAATCCAAAACTGGGTAAGAAATTCAAGCTCATAGTTTTCTTTCTGGGTTCTTCCAGTCAGTCACTTAAAGAAATGCCTTTTTATGGGAACAACAGTAATGTTTCTTCCACATAAAAGGCTCCTTCTGTTACTTAAGGCTGCTGTGCCAATGGTGCTGCAATACAATTTTCTCTAATATAAAAAGCAAGGTAAAAATCTTAAATGATTCTCCCAAAGCAGAATCAATTGAAATATCAAGAATACATCTTAAGAACAATGTCAAGACTAATAACAACTATGTCACAGTTCAAATAAAGTTCAACATGTTCATTTAAACATGTATCAAGGCCAACACGCTACAAGATAGTTTTCTTTAGAAGTATGGGTGGCCTTGATCGTGTTTTTCTTAACATGTGTCTGCTCTACACATAAGCATTCAGACTACGTTCTGTGTGGTAATACATACAGCACTGCAGTAAAACCCAACAGGCAGTCAAAGATAGTTAAATATTGCATCTTGGCGTGGCAATCTAAGGCATGAAGCCGTGAGCTATACAACTTCATCCACCCAAGTGCAGTTGTAACCCTGAAATTTGCTACCTGGAATGCCTTATTGCTGTTATGAAATGATATTCATGAATGATTAACTTCAGGCGAGTAAATGACTGACACACAGACATGTAATTCCTTGACAATGATTCAAACAACCTGCAATTGTATAGGGAACCCTAACCTCACGTCTCAGGCACTACATTTATATCCATAATAGCACACAGAGAGAAGGTTCCTGCAGGCCTGCCATAGCTCAAGTTAATACACCAGCTTCTGCTGTTATATGATAACTGAAAAATCTGAAACAGTCCAGTGCAGTAAAACACATGCACTTGTGCATAAGCAAATAAATGCAGGCTGCCAGAGACACATGTACACACTACCCACAACATGACAACTGTATCACCAGAAAGGATATTTACTTTGAAACTGTAACTCAATTATACTGATAAATGTTTCTCTCGGTGATCACATCCAGTACATTTGATGGATTGATGTGAACACTGGTTTCAAATAATATGCAAAATTTAACATCTCATCAAGACACATACGCCTAAAATGTAACTGAAAGTAAAAAAGAGAGGACAGACATGTTGACTTTAACAACAATAAAGCTTTTTTTCTTTTAAATCACTGCAATAGTGATAATAGGTTTTAAAAAAAACTCGTCACTACTTTTTAGTGTCAAGTAAGCAAATGTATCTGCAAAGAGCAGATAGGAATCACACATATACACCAACATACTGCAGTTGTTAACAATTTCAGAGTTATAATCTGAGTTTGCATTTGATCAATAAGTATAGTAATGACTGCTTTGCAGTTTTCACTTGCAGAATATTTTGCAGATTTTTCGGTTGAAGGTTCATCCTATCATGCCAGATCCTTTATTAAAGACATCTGGGCTCAAAAGAATCATTCCAACATGCCTGACAGACTGGGCTCTGAGCCAGGTGTTACAAGAACCCGTAATGGCAAGTAACTACTAACAGGTGAATAACCTCTTCCAAAACTTAGGTCCTGGCTTTTTGTCCAGCTACACCTCCATAAGCAAAGCTACCATTTCCTTTTATGGAATTTTTCATTAACAACATCAAGATTAAGACCAGATTTAAAATTAAAGCATCATTCATTATTTTGGAAGTGTATCAGCCAGCAACAAACAGGATAAACAGGTAATCTGGTAAGACAAATAGCTGTGGAGGCAAAGGGGGTCATATGAGGAAGACAAATTTGAGAGAGAAGCAAGACTGCAAGATTTCCCAAATTTTCAAAGATCTCAGTGTGGTTGCATAATTGATACAAAAATATCTATGAACAATAGCACTATTACTTATTAATGCGGTGATTATAGTGTTCTAATTTAAATTACAGCTATGACACTATCTTAATGTAACTGCCACATAGTAAGTTGAATGAAATGTGTATCACCCATCCCTACAAGCACCCCCA
>NW_009718029.1:9417-29830 GCF_000703405.1 Apaloderma vittatum
CACGCCAGCAGGCACACAGAGGGGGTGAAACAGAAGTGCAGAAGTCTCAGTAGCAAACCCAGTTGTCCTGCTACACTTGCCTAAAACCAAGTCTGGCAAACGGTGTCCTGGCCCATTCTGATGGCTGCAAAGGCACACATGCATCCACACGTACACATTTAAGCACGGAAAAATCCTGAAGACGAGTTCTTTCCAAACTCCTACTGCTAGGTCAAAGTCCAAGCGCCTCCACCAACATGTCTCTAACAACACAGAGATCAGTGCCTCAATCTATGGAAGTGTTTTTTAAATAATATCTTCCTTATTTGATTTATATAAACACCATAGCTACACCTAAGGTGTATGAATACGTGTTTGATAAACATAGAAATGTTAACAGTGGAAGACAAAAAGGAGAAACAACAAAAAAACAAAAACCCCAAACACTTACTTGAAAAGACTCGGGATACCGATCACTTTCTTGCTAGAAAATAAAAGCTATATAACTTAAATGACTTTAAATAATTTTTCTGCATTTACTGAAGTCTACCCACATCAGCTCTCTAACACTAAAGTTAGAAATCTTATTTATATGAAGAGTAAAATGATTTTTAATGGGAACAAAAAATGCAAAACCGTGGAAGACTGTCACACTGTGTAGAGACTGTAAAATTGACGAATTTTCCTGTTTCCTTCAAGGATGATATCTGCGTCTGTTGATCTGTAGTTCAGAGAATTTCAGTTTGTTAAATAAAGTTGTCAATACACTGCATGTGCGCACATGTATCTCCAAAAATAACTTCCTTGATCAAAAGGAACTTTTTCAACTGAATTTCATTCACAATCAATCCTCAGAAAGCATCTTGCGTGCTTTCTCATGACTGGAATGATATCACAGTGTTGACTCTATATACAGAGTAGGATCTATTCCAGTATACTCGAGTAAAATAATTCACATATGGAGAGTAGTTCATTTTGATTTCATGACAAAATCGTCCATATTTTGAGTAGGCATAGCTGTCGCCTTCCTCGCAAACCACCTGTCAGAAAAGAAAATTTAATTAAAATACTGAGGATAAGCAGTTACAGAACATAATTTTGTACATTTAATTTACTTCCGTATTCTGAAAATTTCTTTTACGCTAGACATTTAATTTCCATACTGTATGATTCTGATAAATTGAAAACATATTCCCCTACAATTTATTTAACCATCTAAAACAGCCTACGTGAATTAATACCTTTGTCAGGATAGCACACATGAAAATCAGTGCACTTCATTCATACAATGAAGAACTGTGGAAGTTACCCACGCGCTGTTTACCCAGTACTTCAAACCTGAGCTGCACAAAGAGTTACCCCCGATCTAGGGAAGGAAATTCTTAATTAGTTTTTCCAGGCCAAGTTGGATATACCTAATAAAGACTGAAGATACATGCACATATCGCCTTCTAGATTCCAACTGATTGACTTGGAAGCAAATCCCTTGTGTGTTTTAGTATCAGCTATCCAACATCTTGAAGAAATCCCTTCACAATTCCTTCTAATGGCACAAAGACAGGGAACTGCTTGAGAGAGTCCAGCGCAGAGCCACAAAGATGATGAAGGGAGTGGAACATCTCCCTTATGAGGAAAGGCTGAAGGAGCTGGGTCTTTTTGGAGAGGAGGAGGCTGAGGGGTGACCTCATTAATGTTTATAAATACGTTAAAGGGGAGTGTCAGGAGGACAGAGCCAGGCTCTTCTCAGTGATGTCCAATGACAGGACAAGGGGCAATGGGTACAAGCTGGAACACAGGAGGTTCCACAAAAATATGAGGAAAAACTTCTTCACTGTGAAGGTGACAGAGCACTGGCACAGGCTGCCCAGGGAGGTTGTGGAGTCTCCTTCTCTGGAGACATTCAAAACTCGCCTGGAGGCGTTCCTGTGTGACCTACTGTAGGTGACCCTGCTCTGGCAGGGGGGCTGGACTAGATGATTCCTGTGATTCTGTGACAAATTCACAGAGAAAAATCTGTCGGTGGCTACCAAACACAAAAATATTTCCTCTGAGCAAGACTGCTGGAAAACATCTGTCTTGCCCCATCAAAACCCAAGATATCGGACTGGAACTATATCCTAGTTCTAGTATAGAAAGTATTAATTTATCTTCTTCAACACAGCAATTTGGAAAACACATCCATAGATGTGTCAACAACACAACAGCCTGTCTGCTGTCTCACTTCCTTTGGGAAGGAGTAAGTGCTGCAATCTCCAACTACATATCCACAGGCTTCCACTAGTTCAGAAAGTCTTGATAGTCTTTCAATACAAGTTAGACAATTTCTGTTAGAAAGCAAACTGAGAGTTTTCTTTCCAAGCCTCCTGAGACATCACACTGTTACCAACTTTCAGAAACAAACTATGTCAGTTTTCCAAGAAGAAAATACTTTACTTCTGTTGGCCATTCCACTACTTTTTCCAGAACTAAAAATATTGAACACTCATTTGTCTACATTTAAATGTATACACTGCTTGTCTTGTTACTTATTTAAATTACAGGCTTTTAGCAGAACAGATTTTAAGTGAAACTCTCATAATGAACTTTTTCCTCTTCTTAATCTCTCCACTGTAACTATGATAACTCTTTGTCACTTTGACAATCCTAATTACACAAAAATAGTAAATGACTGGTTTTGTGTACTGACAGCACTGTGTTGGCATTTATCAAAGACAGGCTCCTTGCATTGGATATTGTCCTTTGATGTTTTTTCCCCCCTGGTTTGACTGAAATTATCACTGCAAGCAACAACCACTATGAAAAGTACTGAGAGGTGTTCCTTAGGATGAACTGCTGAGTAACTGGGTGTTAGGAGTTAAAGGAGGAAGAAACTCAATCTGATATATAAAATCTAACAAAAACTTAAAAATCTGACAGTAAAAATACGCTGCAGAAGTTCAGATGAGATCAAGATTATGTGCCAGAGAGAAGCATGAAGGAAGCATGGAGATAAGAGATGCATGAATATGAGGAAACGGAATCATGAAATTGTAGTTAATTGTTCCAGGTGACATCTGAAGTGTGAAGAGGGAACAGGAACCTACTCATGCAAAAACAGATCTGAGAAGAAACTGAGAGGTAACATGTGCTGTTTATCAGTGATGGAGGTTACTTGCACACACTCTGTTACGATGTAACCGATATATGGTGTAATCAATATATGGCTACAACGTGGAATACTCACAGAACACATGATTTCAATGGCAAAGTAAAGAAAGGAAAAGGATAGATTACAGCAATGGTAAGAAAGATAATAGAAAAACAGGGACATTATCCTCCATGGATAAACTGCTCAGGAAAACTAATGCTGAAAACCAGTGAAACTGACACCAGTTATAGATTCCTGGGGAAATTAAAAAGTAATTCTCTAAAAACGTATCACCCCTATACTTCCCCAAAGTATATTCCATCCAAACATATCACACCTAATCACTTCCCCAAAGGAAAGCAAGTATAGAAATTAAATGCTTCCATCACAAGTTCTTTTGAAATGTGTATCATCAAAAGCAGAGCTTATAAAATACCTTATACAGACGACCAGCTTGTATTCTTCCCCAAGAATGGAATATAAGACAATATGCAAGAAACATATGTATGCTCCCGATTAAAAAACCCAAAACAACCAAACATTCAAGCCAACGTTTAACTTGGTACAGTTAATACACAACAGGCTGTAATGTCAAATAAATGCTTAATTTCTTTTTCTTTGTCAGGAAACCAATTAAATGAAGCTAACCTGTGACTGCTTAGAAGTTACTGGTGACTCCCTCTCTCCTGTTGACCTGAGAATAAGCAACCAAACCCTGAGTGAGTTTAGGGCCTTTCCTGCCTTTAGAAAAAGTCAGGACTTCTGCTGGATTCCCAGAAAGCAGATAAAGAAGTGGTAAATGAGATCACATTACAAATGCCATCTCATTCCCTATGTCGGCAGCAAGAGGAGCATTATCAGCATTCAGAACAGACACAGCATGGCAATGACTGCGGGAGCCTTCATGGCTATCTCCATAACCCTACAGATTATTCAAGCAATCTTTCTACCAACTGTGGTTTAAACTATTGGGGTGCTAACCTACCTGCACGACTGAACCGAATAGACTTGTAACCCTGTCAGTACTGTATTGAATGGCAGAGTTTTAGAAGAACTGAGTTTATTAATTTTAAAATTTCATCTCTGAAGCTAGTAAAGAACAGCCTCTGAGGCAGGGCTTTACTGCTTTTGTAATAACCTCTTCAGGTGTTAAAAGTCTTAAACATTTATATAGGGTTGAATGATAATGACTGGCAGAAAAGTAGCACAGCCAGATACTAACGTATTAGGAGGCATTAGGGCAGTTAAAGAATAGTACAGGGTAAGATTACAGATGTGTAAGAAACAGACTAACCAAAACTAAATTGATCACTCCTGCAGTTTGTAAGTCTCTGCCTACATGTCAATTACAATCAGAAAAATAAGATCAGCATCATACAAAGATTTACTTTTAAATGAATTATTTATGCATTCAAACAGTCTTTTTTTTCTTACGGTTACTTACATGACCATTAGCAATATCCAACAGATCTTTAACTCTACATCCTCTTACAGGGCCCACTTCATTGCAAATTGAATCTTCAATAACCAGAAAATTAGCTTTGTAAGATGTGAGTATCTTATAAATATCCTCTGCTGACCTCTTTGAATAGATCTGATAAATCTATAAATTAAGAAAACATGTTTAGGCAACGCAAAAATCAGTCTTAGATCAAATACTTGGCAGGGGGAGGGAGAGGCGGGAGGGACGACTTACCTGCAATAACAAAATATAGGTACACACCATGCTATAAAATGTTTGGATTTGAAATCTCCAAAACAAGTGAGGTAAAGGCCAGCTGAATGGGAAGTATTTGTCTCTGCTGATGGCAAGTTCTCAACTTATATGTCTCAAGTGGCCTGAAAAGTCTTCAGAAATAATATTTTGATATTTGTTTCTGTACAGAATGAAGGACTGATAATCTACTAGATACTCCCTTCCCTATTTGTTGGACTCCTATGTCCTCATTACTTCTAATATATTCTGCTTTTTATTTTTTTGACTCATTTCATCTGGGTGAGGAGGAAGACAGTTCTGTGAGATGATTTTAAAGTCAAGTATCTTGCTAGAGATTTCCATTTCCCTGCTGTAATCCTTGAGCACTCAAATACGTACTGAGAACTAACGTAGAATAGCAATTTTGATTTCTTTGCTAGGTAGTCACTGGGCAAGTTTGCTCAGCTTTGTAACTTTCTCCCTGACAAAACACAAAGAAAAAAATTTCTCAGAATCATTTAGAAATGACAGCCTGTCTCAAACTCAGCATGGTCACACTGCTCAGAAAGGAATCTTGTTCATGAATTTAAGAGATTATGTATTGGTCTTGTTATCTTTCTTTACAAGAAGTCATTTTCTCACCTCAGACTATAAACACTTTGGAGAAAAGGTAGTATTTGGAATGCCATTGCCAGAAACTGCTCCTGTAACTGCAAGTCCTATACCGGAGGCTGTGTTTTCATGCTGTGCTTTTGTCCCGCTTTTTGAGAAGTATCGCTAAAGAGTTTGCTTTTTTATATATATAAAAACAGGTGGCCTGGGCAGCACAGAAGAGCAATGGAAACATGTGTCATGAGGAATTAGAAGGTCATCTTCTCTGGAGTGTTACCATTTACAGTACTCCCACACATTAGATGGGCAACATCAGTCTTACATGATGGAACAGTCTATAAATCACCGATAGTACATACACATTTATGGAACTGGATACTCACATTTTCATTTCTTTTTAGAAGATCATCGTCATTATATAAAGGCAAGCTCGACACCATCCATCCGGTACAAAGCTTAATCACACCCATTAGCTGCGGGCTGCCTGCAAACACAGCAGCCACAGGAGCCTGACGCCTGCAAAACCAACATATGTGCCTGAGTAAAGGCTGCATTTCCCAAAACAGTGGTTTTAATTCTCTACACTGTGTGAATTTTTTAGGATGCTACAGGATGAATCAGAGCACACAAAGATATCATTGGGGGTCTAATTACAATTGGTGTTAACACTGCAGCGGCACTGCTTTCCTCACCAGGAAAAGCTCCGACCTGCAGCAACCGGAGTTAGCAAGGCTGGGCCTCCTGCTGGGGCAGGGGCTGGCGGCCGTCCTCCTTCCCTCCTCGCACCACGCAGAGTGGTCCCGGATCCAACTACTACTTTTACCAACCGGTTGCTGCCTTGTGGCAAAACAAGCTTGAGAGGGAGGGGAGGGAGAAGGAGAAACAACATGGTGTTATCTTGTAAGGGAAGGATTTGCTTTTATTTTCATTTGCTCTCTAGGACCATGTATTTTGTCAGCTATGAGGAAACAGCGTAATGATACAGAATAATGTCTACAATAATTATGTTTCTGGGCTTGGTTTCATCTTTTCAATATCTGTATTCCTGTATCAGTGAAAGAAAACAGCCATTGTCACACTTTATTACAGAGGTGGCGCAACTTTCCTGGAGAGAAAATTTGAGATAAAATTTTCTCTCTGATAACATGAATTTAAGAAAATAAACTGTAATAATGATATTCTATTAAAATTCCAATACATATATCCAAGTATATCCTTAAGAAAAAAAGTCTTTATTTTCATTAAAAACATGAACAGCTGGTACAAATAAGGGTAGTCAAATTGCTCTTAGCTAAGTGAATCTCAATGCAATTCACCATGATTAATTATGTACTTGAAGCATAATATATGCAGACTAATGTAAAAGCCATTAGGTACTTGGCATTATTCCACTTGCCGCCTTGAAGAGCCACGGCAGTGACAAACAACACACACTACTATTGACAGAAAGAAGAAATTGGCTGGAACACCATAATTACCAGCCTTGTCTTTTCTGAGGATGAGCAGGTTGACATGAAAGACTACATAAACAGAGAAAACAATATTCTAAAAAAATACTGTTAAAGGTAAGTTATCTGAACACAAGGAATGTAATTTTCAGAGTAGCACAGTTCCTAGTGACATAGCTCAAAGCTAGATTGAACGAGGCCAGAATCCAGTTCTGAAGCTTTTGGTGGGAAGAAAAACACTATCTTTGAAAATAACTTGGTTCAGTATTAGCTATGCATATGGCTCAGGAGGAACTATGTACATGCTACACCCTACGTGCAAGAACCCTTGCAGCCTCCTAGTCAAAGGGGAAGTTTCAGCCATACATGTTACACTGCACATATCTTGACTGAAGTATCTAAATCCTCACATTCAGGCATTTCATTTTACTGGCTCATGCACACAAAACTTTTGGTGTTTCTGTGCCCCACTGGCATTACAATCAGCATGAATCCTCTAATCCACTGAAAAGTTAGGGTGTGAAGAACCAAGTCCTAAGACGCCCACCTTTATTTGGAAAATAGGTCTAGTAATGACATTAAATATAATTTGCTTGTGTGGTTTAGGATGTTCTGCTCTTGAAATCAGTATTATATTTCTGTTTCTTTGCATGGGAATAATGCCAAACTTAAAACAATGCTTCTCCCATACATCATGGAACGACTTAGTAGGGGAAAACTCAGATTAATAGAGGTAGCTCCACAAAATGCTGAGATAAAAATACTCTGACATAAAGCAGTAAAGCAGAAATGTGGTACTTCATACTTACTTTATCCATGTCATAAGTTCTACTGTATCAGGATCATAGAATTCTTGCAGTTCTGAAAGCTCTGTCATTATCCTAGGGAAAAACTGACAGAAACATGTTTTGGTTATTTCCAGTTAAAAAAAAATATGTAGAGCATCTCATTATATTAAGGCCTTAAGAAGCACAACAGAAAGTCTTGAGTTTTCCCTCCTGCCTGGCATTTTTGTTTGAATACTTTGCAAAACACAGTTCACCTGTGCTGTCACCTGAGAGCAGGAGACCTTCTCCAAAACAAGTGTGTTAAACACAAGTTCTCATCTCTCTATTTTATTAGAATACTTATAATTAAAAAAAAATCTAACCCCCCCACTAAAAACCTACACAGCAACAACATTAATCAACTTTAACTGGCCTTAAACGCATCGAAACCATAGCTCAGGTTTTCCCATGCAAATGAATATAAATAACAGCACTGAACCAAGAAGCTGATAAATCTTTCACGGAAAATCTGTTTGAGCAGCAGGGGCTGGACTGCTGTAACGTGATGGAAAGTGGCTGTGCAAGCAGGACAGGAGAGAAGAAACTTCCTAGAATAGCATTATGTGAGTAATCTTCCCTGAACTTTCTTCTGACTTCACTCACTGAAGTGAAGGAAAGCACGCTACCTTGTAGAAGGATATCTTAGTTTATGCTCTTGAAAAAATTTGGGGAAAAGGAGGGATTCTGGGAAGTCAGACAGGATGTCAACTCCTTCAGACCGGCTCAGATTGCAAGCCCGCACCATGGCTTCCCTTTCCTGTTAGGTTTGAGGGGTGAATGAAGAACAGGTCCTTTATTAAGATAGGAGATTCTGTCAGTCCTTGAGTCATTTTGAGCATTTGTCTGAAGAAGGCATGGCTAGAAGCTCGCCAGCCTTGAGGGGCTGGAGCACATTCATGCTGATGTTACTGCTGAGTGAAAGCTACCAATGCCAGATCTTTCTGAAAACGATGAAGTTTACCGGTTATGCCAGACTAAAGGGACTACTTATTTTGGGACAGCTGCAGTGGAGAGAGAGCCGGAAGTGGGGGCCTGCTTTCAACTGAGAAGTCCACTCACCCTGGACAACTGAGCTGCCAAGTGACAGCAGTCTACATTCAGACATGTTAGGGTGGCACAGGAACAACTGCCGTAGTTTCGTACCAGGGCTGAAAGCTGCAGCAGCGCCTGTCACACATACACCTGAACTGTTCCCAGAACAACAGACAGACACGAAGAGGAACTGCTGCTGCCACCCCAAGGGAGAACCAGTTTTACTTATAAAACAGTACCCTTGGAAAAATCTAGTTAGATGAGGGACTAGGCCAGATTGAGGCAGAGCAGAAAGGTGCTGAGCTGTACACTCAGCCATTTACAGCCACAAAAACAGATGAAGAGCCTCAAGGCATTTGCACTGTCCCATTACTATTAATCAAAGTTTCCAAGCTCAGGGATGAGTTATGAACCTGGAGAGCAAACTTCACCACTGCTCAAAAGCAAAAGCTGGATCTGCAATGAATGAAGCCCTCTAGAGTCCAACCTCTCACATTGCTTTTATTAAAAAATAATCTGAAAAGGAATTATTTGCTCAACTAAACTAGTTTATCGTAATAGATTTCATAATAGATTTGCTCTTTTGAGCAATTGTAGCTTATTTTTCCAGGAGAATATTGCTCTATTCTCTCCAGAAGAATATCTGCACAGAAATGTAAAAAGAGTCAGATTATGTTGTAATCAAAATGTCTATTATAAAATAGACAAAATATAAACTATTATAAAATAGGTGTTACAAAATCTGGTAAAATACTATTGGGTCAAGACTGGCATTTATATTTAAATTCTGATAAAACCACTCAAACTAACTATTTTGAAACTATGTTAATATAGCTGAGGGTTACCCTTTGTGGAATAGTTCCCATATTTTTTGCACTTACAGAAGTTAAGAAATTTCCAGATACTCTCCCCGCTAGTCTGTCTGTGACTTGCAATTGTATTGGGTTGGCCAGGTTTTGGCACGGGGGGTTGTGCAAGGGTGGCTTTTGCAAGAAGCTGCTAGAAGCTTCCCCCATGTCCGAGAGAGCCAATGCCAGCCAACTGCAAAGACAAACCCGTTGCTGGCCAAGGCTGAACCTACCAATGATGGTGGTAACACCTCTGTGATAACATATTTAAGATGGGGGGGAAAACTACTGTGCAGCTGCAGAAAGATAGAGAGTGAAGAGCGAGAGTATGTGAAGACACCAAGATCAGAGAAGTGGGTGAGGAGGTGCTCCAGGCACTAGAGCAGAGATTCCCCCGAGCTGTGGTGAAGACTATTGTGAGGGAGGCTGTCCCCTACAGTCCATCGAGGTGACAGGAGTGTAGACGTCCACCTGTGGCCCATGGAGGACTCCACACCAGAGCACATGGATGCCTGAAGGGGGCTGTGACCCTGTGGGAAGGCTGTGCTGGACCAGGCTCCTGGTAGTACCTGAAGCCCGTGAAGAGAGGAGATCATGCCAGAGCAGGTCCGCTGGCAGGACTTGTGACCCTGCTCACACTGGAGCAGTCTGCTCCTGAAGGTCTGCACCCCGTGGAGAGCACGCCCATTGGGGCAGTTTGTCCAGAACTGTCAGCCGTGGGAAGGACTCCACACTGGAGAAAGTTTGTGAAGAATAATCTCCCATAAGAGGGACATCCAACTGGAGCAAGGGCAGAGTGAGGAGTCCTCCCCCTGAGGAAGAGGGAGCAGCACAGACAACATATAATAAACTGACCATAAGCCCCATTCCCTGTCCTCCTGTGCCACTTGAGGGGAGGAGGTGGAGGAATTGGGAAGAAGGAAGAGGTGGGCGGAAGGTGTTATTCTTAAGATTTGGTTTTATTTCTCATTGTCCTTCTCTAATCTGATTGGTTATAAATTCAATTTCCCCAAGTCGAGTCTGTTTTGCCTGTGATGGTAATTGCTGAGTGATCTTCTTGTCCTTATCTCAACCCACGAGCTCTCTGTTCTATTTTCTCCTCCCTGTCTAGCTGAGAGGGGGGAGTGATAGAGCAGCTGTAGTGGGCACCTGGCATCCAGCCAGGGTCAAACCACGACAGCAATAAAGAACTAAGTATTTATTTTAAACATGGCAACATCTGTAGCTTTTCCTCCCTGTAGTGTAGCATGTAAAATCTCTACACAGTGCTCTGCACGAAGGATTTAACTCCATTATAGTTTGATGGGAGCTTTTCAAACAGATTATCTGCATACGGCCTCCCATAATTTTCCTTCCATCTAACTTCACTCTCTCTCACTAAAACCATGATTGAGGCAACGTAGTTTTCAATATCCCACGTTTTTATTTGTCAGTATTTTCTTTGCTGAGTCAGTTCATATATCCAAAGCATAAAAACTGAATATAGTAACAGTAATCATTTAAACACCTCTTAATTGCAATAAGCGACTGCTAACAAATCGAGTTGTCAAATACTTCATACTGAAAAATGTAAACAGTCTAAAAAACAAAACAAATCAAAACATTCTCAGTGGATGACAGCATTTATTTCACTGTATATATTTCATTTCCCTAGGTATATTTCATTATATTTGCTCATTGTTTTGACTCATATTGTGCCTACATACAAAAGAAAAGCCACAAAGGTGCTTTTCTTACCTCTTTCCACAAGCTGAATCCAATTATTGTGGGAACTGCCATACTTAGAATAAGAGCCTAGAAAATATACATTAGAAGAAACGGATTATGCACCATTCTCCAGCCTTGGACCATTTGTTGATTCAGGCTACCTTTATGCCTGAAATGTTCGAGTGACAGTAAATTAAACTTTGCAGTCCTCTACCAAGCAAAAAACTCCCCACAAACAGTAACTTGTCTAATTTAGCAGGCAAAAACTGATCCACAATAACTTTACCATCAATATTAGGGTTGGTTAATTACTACTGAAATAAAAAACAATGCAATATGCACACGATGTGGGGAACAGAAGAAAAGTAAACACCTCACATACAAACAACAAACACAATGAAATAATCTGAGAAAGGAAAAAAAAGTACGAAATAAGCATTTCAAACCTCTGACGTTGTTGATGCTTTTGTTTAAATTAATATTATTGATATACAAAATCCAGAAACTCATTTTGCAGCACACCATCATTCTAGCTGATAAAACTTTTGGTTTACAAGGAGAAAATAGCTCACATGGTAGAAGAAACACATTTGGTAAGGAATGCACACAAGACATTCTCTTTGTATTAAGCTATTAATGCATCTACAGTGTTAAAAAAGTGTTAAAAAAAAAAGGCAAGTATGTGTGGCAGAAAGCACAAGGTGTATAAAATACTGTGTTTACCATGTACCTGAGCGTATTATTGCTCTTTGATTGGAAGAACACTGTCAATGCTTCTGATGCAATAATGTGTGGCATTTTCACAACTGACATAGCAAATTTCTATGTTTAAGTATAAAATATTTATTCCTATGAGCCTCTGGAAATTAAGGTAAGCAATTTCTTATCCATATTTTATTAGTTAAACAAATGCACAAAGCTGCTAAAAAGTACACAAAGCAGCTCTCGACATATTAATAAAGCTAGGGTTGGAAGTGGACAGTTTGTGATGTAGTACAAGCACATTCTGAATAACACCACTCTACTGTAACAGCCACACATGAACAAACCTTATGCAAAGTAACTCCACTTATGGTTTCCTATGAAGGAGCTTTATTCTCAGCAATTAAATACACCTAACTATCACATTTTTAGCCTGGTTTCCTAGTGAAAAAAGGCTTATATAAATGTTTGCCTATACTTTTTCTCCTGCACTCCTAAAAAGCACATGATATTCTTGACCAATCTCAACTAAACGTGACAGCGAGTCTGAGGTCTTCAAAATTTGTTAAAAGAAACAAAAACAGCTGAGTGAAAGAGAGAGAGAGATGAAGAGAGTTCAGCTTCTTATGACGAAAGGCTGTAGCATAAACATGACTTTATCACCAGGTACCAGAGAACACATGAAAGCACGATATTAAGAACAAAAGCAGACTGTACGAGATCCACTGCTCACCGAATTACATGTTTTTTAATGGGTTCCTCTACAGGTCTTAGGCAATTGTCATTTGAAAAGTTACACGCCTGCTAGCTGCAATTCCCAAGACTTTGGCAACAGAAACTCACCAGTAATATTGGGTGCACGGCTTTCAGTCGAAGCCACTTGAAAAGTGTCATCCAAAGTTCGGGAGAGCACACACCAAATGCAGCAAGCATGCAAACATAAGGCGTCCATAGGTATTTCATTCTGAAAAACATCGCAGTAACTTAGTTGGTACTCTGCCCATGCCTCTGTATTCAATCCATTTACAAAAACATTCAGATTTTTTTCATATGTCAAACAGAGTCTGGGTGTTCAAGCCATCTGAGATCAAATTTGATGGCACTGAAAGGTAAACCAAGGAAATCTCTAGCAGAAGAGCAGGCACCTGGTTATCTGCTGCAACATGTAGGAGCAAGATCCAAGGTAAAAGATGACAAAATCCTTCACAGAGTTCAGGGGAGGATGAAAGAAAAACAGAGACTAGGTAAGTCACTTGGCTGTTGCGGTTTTCCAGCCAAGTAAGGACAAAAAAACCAGCTATTCAGCAAAACTGTACAGACATTGTACCCTAAGGGAGTTCCTGAAGAAAGGAAAGGAAAATTTTAATAAACAATTTATGATTTGCTGGTATTGTCTGCCTCTTAAGCATAGTCTAGTCAAGTTAAAACAACTACATGGTAACATAACAGCCTGATCACTTTAAGAATTTGTGAGTATTCAGACTTAAGGCCGGTAAGTGCGATACAAACACAATGCCACCTTCAAGCTGATTCAGCCACGAGCCAAGATGATGTCTTCCAAACACTAACTTCTGTAGTTTTAAGGACTAACACGATACCTACGGAAATAGTTTTGCTACTGCTTTAACATGTCAGGCAAAGGTATACTTCATGCTAGCCGAGACCCAAAAAGATGGATAAGACCTCTCCCACATTCCAATATTCCAGAACATTCACTGTTTATCAAAACACTACACAAAATCTTGCTAGAATACAATATTAAAATTACAGCAGTTCTACACTTTCAATACCTTAAAGAAAGTGATTAAAATATGCTTCAACTGATGTATTGGATTTTGGCTGCATTGAAGCTTGGAAAACACATTTAAGAGACAAGCACAATTCATCATATACATGTATCCAATCAAAATGATCTTTACTCTTTCCTCTACTAATTAGTACACTATATGCCAAACACATTTCTGAAAAAGGGGGTGAATGGTGTATCATGTCCAATTAGGAACTCTTGTTGCTTTCAAAAGAGATACATCAAAATCAGACTTACCCTTCCAAACACATCGCTAGACAACCAAGTAAAATTGTGTGAATTACATGATAAACTATTTCTGGCCTCTCTCCAATTCGACCATCCTCAAGTTTAACTGTCTCTTTCAGTGGTTCACCACTGCAGTTGGAGAAAATGAGACATCACTTAATTCAGACATTATCTCAGGCAAAGGTGCCAATAAAAATATTTTTATCATTGTTAAGTCAGCAGCACACTGATATCATTCTATGCCCCATCATACAATATTGTTGCACTGCTTGTTTGGGATTTTTTTTTGTACTTCATCAATAATCTATCAGTACTCACTGTCCCTTGGTTTAGACTGTAACCTCTCCAGAGCAATGGCTGTGAATTAATGCAATGGGATCACTGCCTGTGACCGTATTTTAAGTTAATTCAGCACGAAGAGACAGTCTAATTTAAGAGCATGCACACTCTGCAAACATTTAGATGAAGCACGCCGTATATACATCCTAACTAAGTTTCCTCATACCATTAGCTTGGTGAAGAATTATGGAATCTGTAGGATGATAATCATCTATGGAATTTGTATACCCTTTATGACAAAGTTAACAAAATCAGATTTTAATCACATTATTATAAATTCTAGTAATATGAATAAAAATCATAACCAAAATCTTACAACATACATTTTTCTACAAATGAGACAGGAAAGCACACAACAGACAACCATTTTATTCTACCACGATGCATTTTCTAGTTACAACTTTATAAGCTTCCTCATCACAGAAGGAAAAGTATTTGAGATTGACTGCTTCAAAATTACTAAAAAAAAATTTTAAAAAGGGGGGGAGAAGGTTTATTCTAAGCTTTAAAAAGCTGTTGAACATACTGTAGTCACTGCTCATTACAAGTAATTAGTAGCTATTTCAACCACTAGCAAAAAATCAGAAGTTTGTTTCATTGTTTGAATGTACTATCACACATCCAACCTGACAAACATTTTCACCTACCACCACAGTCTTTATCCATTAGAAGTCTCAGTCCTTGAAAAAAATCTGTTGATTTTTGCTGCAGACAAGTGAGAAATCTGCCCTAATGCCTGAGCAGTTACACCATTCATCTTCTACTAGGAAAAGATAATTTCGTAGCCACTGAGCAAGACAAGTTTTGCTAGGACCTGCAGCATTGCTGAAGTGTTCTTAGCGTTTTGCAGCATTCTTAGTCTGTAAACAAAGAGCCCCACTACCCCTTCCCTCAAGGGAACTGTGAATTTCTGTGAAACCACATGTAACCGAGTCAGTTTTACTTCAGCTCTGTTCTGAGTAGAAAAGGCTGATGGATCTTATCACTGTTAACAAGAGTAAATCTGAAATCCTCCCAACTCCACCCATGCCATCCTTCACAGTCAACCAGAGAAATAAATTCTCTAGCAATGACCAGATAATTTGGCTGTTGGAAGGGGAAAGCGGACAAAACATCTTTGTCCCTGGCAATGGGAAGAGACTTAAACATATTAGAAAACATTAGCCAAAGCTCTGCAGGCATTGCACCTATGGGGAAACAAACCAATTACAACTCCCTGTCCTGACTGGAGAGATTCTCAAGAATCTCCTCACTAAAGGACTTTCTTTAGGAGCCTCTGGTGGGCTTTTCCACTGAGGCTCACACCCTGGCAAGCTCAGTTGTCCAACAAACATGTTGACCATTCATTTAGACACCTGTGAATCTTATTTTTAACTTATTTTTCAGTATAAGTAAGTTACTTACCAAATTCTCCTAAAAATGACCTGAGTTACCGAAAAAAGGCAGATAATTAATACTAAAATATAGAAAGGCAGCAGCGATGACTGTGTCAGTCGCAAAAAGAAGTCTTGGGAGGGTGCCTGAAGAGATTCTTGACAGAGGAGCCAATTCATTGTAAAATTCCTAGTAAGGAAAAAATATCCAATTAAAACAACAACAATACCCCACAGACCAGAAAAAAAACCCAGCACACAACGAATCACAGTTTAAGCTACTCATGTCATAGGACGCTATTTGAAATTAGTCTTCAAAAAGTTATCTTTGTATCATTTGAAGTCGCTTTCCAAGTACTCTTTAGAGTAACTGTCAAAAACTTATCTTCGAAAAGAGAAACTTTGATCTGAAGTGACCAGACTACAACCCTATTATATTACAAATAGCCAGCCTCTCATACAATTCCACTACGGGGACCACAAAGCACTCTGTTGTCACAGTGGCTTAAGATTTTAGAGATATTGATCCAAGAAGGTAAGCTTGTCCTCGTTCCAAACAGGGAGATGAAGAAGGTAAAGTGGTCATCTGAGATCACAGACAAGCCCAAGCCACTGCCAAGAACAGAATCCTTAATGCAGAAACTAGTTCTGTAGCTGAACCCACTCCATTCTTCTTTCTCAATTAATGAGCAGAAAGATTATATACTCTGCCGAGAAGCACTATCAATGGCTATTTTCAACTGGAATTGGTGCAGCATGTGATGCTGTGAATGCACTCTTGTCTAATTTTGTTATGCTTTCCTCCCTCTTTTTTTTCTTTTCCCCCGAGGGAAGACCAGAGAACTGAACGACTTTGAATTAGACAGAATCAGTTTAAAGATTAACAGCTGGGCACGTCCAAGCTGGTCTTAAAAGACAGATCTTGAAGCTCTTGTGCTGCAAACTGTAATTCCAACCCACAGTTACACAATTTTCTAGGAGTAGTTACAGTTTGTCTCAATCATTGACTTCATTGTGGAGTCTGACAGCCTGGAAAGTAACATTTAGCAAGTCCCCAGATTTAAAAAAAAAAATATATATAAAAATCCATAATACCCAGTAGTTGAATAAACTGAAATCCAGACCAGGAGTCCGTTCTTTTCTTGAAAAACATTTAAGAATGCATATGTATGTATGTTAAAACAGTGGATCTTCATCAATGTCATTATATCTTGTCTTCCAAAAATTTCCCAACAACTCCAATTATGTGTGATATCATTTTCGACTTCTTGCCCTGCAAGACTGGGAAGTAGTTCTGTAAAAGAAATGCATTCCCAGGAAAGAGTCCCAATTCCTGCACAGAATTGCAAGTCTTGGCTTGGGTCCAGGAGGTGTCTCAGTCCTTACCAATACTCCATTTGAAGTTTTTCAGAAAATCTGTAGCCATGATGTCCTGTTCTTGTAGACTAACATTCAACTCTTTTACAGATGCAAACAGTTCTTCTCAGAATCACAACAATTCCCTCTGGTTTTTAAGTTGTCCCTTTTCACAATTTCTTCCAAAACACTTTTTTTCTGGGGGTGTTATCCTTACAGAACTAAAACCAAAACCCCACACAACCCTGCTTTGAGATAGTTTTGACAGTTCATTACTCTTTTCAGAGTCCTTTCTTTTCCAGGCCATAAAAAGTTAGTACTAACACCTTTACCCTATTATCTTTGCTTTCAAGTCTTATTAGAAACACTAGACAGGGTACAGGTTTTTTTGCTCTTCAACATCAGAAGAAAACAAAATCTATGAAGTGCCTTCACCCTAAGGCATGAAAAGTATTGAGGTGCCTCAGAAACCTCAAAATCCTGAGTAAATTCTGTATATGCATAATTTTTTTTAATTCAATCTTAAAAATAGATCACAAATAGAAACTGTTTCCGTAACTCCTTTATAAAATTCTCACAAGCTACTGAAATTATACAATTCTCAGAGCAGTTTGGATATCTTAGAAGGTGTAAAGAATTAAAAAACTTACTTAGTTGTGTTTAAGCCAAGTTTTACTTCAATGAACTTCAGCAAATGCTCATTTTCTTTATGAGGAACAAACATCTGAAAATTAGTTTAGCAGAGAAAAATCTTATGAAGTGCTGGAAATGGCTTTCACACAGTCACTTCATTCAGATTATAAAGTGGAAGGAAACAACTATTCAAGATTTAGTTAAAAATAACAAACTGGATTAAGTGCGCCGATTGAGATACTGGTACAGTATTGTAAACCTCCACCTAAATAAATCTATATTTAGGATTTCTTTGAGAATATCATCCCCTTCATTTCATTCATGTACCCCAACAGGAGTCAAGTGAAAAGTTGTCAATACATTGTCAAAGGACTACCAAGAGGTGTAAAAAGGATCATCAAAAATGGACACAGACTTACGCCCAAGCAAGCCAAAGAACATTGTGTTTGGCTCCGCTAAACAACAGGACTGCAGCCTAGCAAAAGTTATGAGCGTTTGTGATCTTCACATAAATTGTTTGAGCAGTCAAAAAGTTCTGTGTAGTGTCTATGTAATTTAAATCATATTTTTCAAGGTTAGGTTTTATTTTCTTGGGGATACAGCAAGGCTAGCCATTCTGAATGGCACAAGAAGACAATGGAATCTGAGCATTCTCTCAAACCTTTTAGGGTTCACTAGCTTCTTTATTTTCCAGTCAACACGGTTAATTAACACAATCAGTGTGTGTTTGAAACACAGAGGAAAAGCACTATACATTATGCAAAAGAGTAAAGCCAGCAAGATGAGTTGCTAATCAAAACACAAGACAAACTCCATCGTGCAATTTCAACTCCTAGCTGACCCCTACATTACGTGAAGGTCTCTGTTCCCATGTTCTAGTTGAAATTTAATTGAAAGTTAACATTTACCCTGAGACTACTCATACCCGTTCCTTGCTGTTAGGTCTTCTCCATGCACACGAATTTTGCTTTAATATTCAGACCAGTTTGTAGAGGCCATCCAAGTTATAACAAAAAACACATTTACAAAATAGCTGGAGTATGATTTAAAGATAATTTCTATACTATGTTTTATCCTCAACCCCAAAGACCAAAACCCCAATAAAAAGCAGATGCTTGAGTTTTTAAGACATTTACATAGGTACAAAATTGGAGCACTAAAACTTGAGTAATTTGCTATGAATTAAGTTATGAACTCTGAGATCAATAAGACAAGTAACACTTCAAAAGATTTTTCCAAGATACACCTGCAACTTTCCATTGAATTTTGAAAATTAAAACAATTTTTTACAAAGGAATCTTACCTTTAGTAAGAAGTTTAGTGTCACTGTTATTGTAAGTACCAAATAAATGTATATTATTTTCAGCAATCTTGACATAAATGTACCTTTTTTCATGTTCATCTGCAAAAATATTTTAAGAATGCCATATCATTTGGAGCTCAGTTTAAATCTAAAAACTACACTCAGAGTGAGAGAAGAGTCTCGTTACCTGAAGGCATTTAGAGAGCATAAAAGCTGCTACAAGACTCAGTAATGGTGACACTAGTAAGGCTGAATTTTCAAACTGCGAAAGGTACCCCAAGAAGAGAGAGAACAAGTAGATTTTGTATACTTCATGCACCTGTTGAAGAAACAAAATAAAACACAATGAAATAAAATTGCAGCAGATGTACATCTTGCTTTTTAGAGCAGTAGATAGCTCATTACATTGCTCTGTTAAGCAGAGGATTAATGGATCTCTATCCTTCAAGTATAGCAAAAATCTAGCATGGTTCGGCTCCGCAAAGTATTTTACATCAAAATGATCCCGGTCAGCCTCACTAACTAGCCCACAATTACTTCATTATAATTCTATAAAAATGCCAAAAGCAGTAGTATCTTACAAGGTCTCCCCATTCTGTAACACTTCACTGTGATGTAGCATGAAGCAGTAACCACAATGGAATACTATGAACACACAATTTCTGTGACTACCCTGCACTTGTACTTTCCTTGCCCTTACAATAACTTGCTCACTTCGCCTAGCTCGGGAACACAGACTCTTACTGAGAGTTTCTGTTATTCACTAACTGATAAGCAGATCTTAACAAACCCCAATGCATGACTCTTCAGACTTTTAGCAAAACACTTGTCTCATAGAATCACAGAATCATAGAACAGTTTCAGCTGGGAGGGACCTTCAAGATCATCAACTCCAACCTTTTCCTAGCCCTATGAACGCCACCAAACCATGTCCTTCAATGCAACATCTAAATTTCTCTTAAACACCTCCAGGGATGGTGACTCAAACACCTCCCCAGGCAGGCTGTTCCAATGCCTGACAACCCTTTCAGTAAAGAAATTCTTCCTAATGTCCAATATCTGTTCCTCTATATTTTTAGGACCCTGCTTTCCGCTGCTGAGGAAAAGGAAAAAAAAACAACCGAACGAAGAGGACACTAAGGAGAATCACACACGGTTTGAAACGGAAAACTAGAAGGCACACACGTACAAAGTAGATTATAAACCACTGCAACACGCAGAGTAAAAACGCCTTATTGTTGCAACATTTCTGAGAATCACCGTGCAAAATAAATTCAAAGACTTTCTTGTATCGAACAATCAATTGGCCTTCAGCATCTGTTTCACCAGTCTATTTATCGGCTAAATCAGTACAGAGTGGCCCATTCTGGGGGAGGTGTGGCTGGAGAGCTGCCTG
>NW_009718030.1:0-427 GCF_000703405.1 Apaloderma vittatum
AAGGTCAGAGCCGTCCCACAGCCCCGACGTGGCCGTTGCCTCGGTTTCCCCATCAGGGAAGTGGGTCTAGAGGGGGCTCCATTGGGGTAAAAAAGCCCCTCCAACCCACCCAGCTCTGCGGAGCTGCCTGCTGCCAGGGATCCCAGCACAACCCAGTGCTCCCAGTAAGCCCTTCAGCCCCCAAACTGGCCACGATTCAGCTGGGAAGGGGCTGAGGAGGGGGGTTGGGGAAGGCAAGAGCACGGGGAGGAAGAGGAGGAGGGAGGAAGAGGTTCAAGGCTGTGGGCAGCGCTGGGGCGTTGTTTGGTGCCCAGAGACAGGTGACAGGGACGGGAAATTGGAGGCCACTGGTGCAAGGAACTGGGTGCCGGGACATGATGCAGGACACTGGGAGCACTGGTACTGGGAGCACTGGGAATACTGATGC
>NW_009718030.1:489-905 GCF_000703405.1 Apaloderma vittatum
CTTGGCTGGGTTAACTGGGGGCACTGGTGCATGGGCTGGGGTAACCGGAGGCCACTGGTGGAAGCAGCTGGGTGCAGGACACTGGGAGCACCGAGAGCACTCGTGCAGGGGCTACTGGGGCACTCGGCTTGTCCTGTCTGGGGTAACTGGGAGCACTGGTGCAGGAGCTGGGGTAGCTGGGGTCACTGGCAGAGGGGCTGAGGTAACTGGAGGCCACTGGTGTGAGGAGCTGGGCGCCGGATACTGGGAGCACTGGTGCTGGGCACTGGGAGAACTGAGAATACTGATGCAGGGTGGGGTACGGCAAGCACTGGGAGCACTGGTGCACAGGGAACTGGGAGCAGTGGGCGCACTGGTGCAGGCGCTGCTGGGGTGCGAGTCTTGCCCTTGGCTGGGTCAACTGGGGGCAATGATGC
>NW_009718031.1:0-644 GCF_000703405.1 Apaloderma vittatum
CTAGAGGTCCCTTCCAACCCCAACAGTCTGTTTATCCATGATTCTGATTCTCTGATTCTCTGATTCCATGATTCTAGAATTCCATGATTCTATGATTCCGTGATTCTATGACTCACAAAGGGGCAGTGATGTCACGCCCGCCTGGCGCTTGTGACATCACCGGGCCGAGGCTTGGAATCCTGAGCAGTGGCCACCGGGAGTCAGTTGGGCCGAGCCTTCCTTTGGGAGAACTTGGCTCTTCCTGCGCTCGGTGCGTGGCGGTGGTTTGCAGCCAGTTTGCGGCGTTTTGCAGCCCGTTTTTGGGTACGGCTCGCTTCTCCTCCACTTCGTCCTCTTTCAGAGGTAACGAGGGCTCGGCTTTTGGGACAGGTCGTGGAGAAGGTAGACACAGGATAAAAGCCTGGGCTGGTCTCCACCTGCCGAGCTGCAGGCTGAGCCATATACAGGCTACACGTAGAGTTCCTCTTTGCTCGTTCTCATTTCTTTGCTGTGCCCTGGGAGAGGTGGGCAGGGGGGTGGCCGTCTGAGGCGCTGGGCTCAGCCCAGAATGCCCAGAAGACACCGCGACTGGCATGGTAGGAAGGCAGCCGGCAAAGGAGCACGGCCGAGGAGCCGTGAAGGAGCGGCTGGGGGGCGGGCCCCCC
>NW_009718031.1:744-1584 GCF_000703405.1 Apaloderma vittatum
CCGTGGCCTTTGCAGCTTCTGTGTGCGGGGCCCCTGGGGCAGGGACGGAAGGTCACCAGCCTGCAGCTCTGCAGCGGTTACAAGCACCGGTGAAAGGGTTTTGGTGGTGGGCACTGTTCTGTTTTGTGGGTTGCGTTTCAGGCTTCCTTTAATCATTTTGTTGAGCTCCAGTTATTTCTCTGCAATAGGGTGACGAGATTGGTGCCGATCTCCTCTTTCTGGAGAGCATCGCGACATCCTTTGTCATCTCAAGGACTCCCCTCTGCTACCGAGAGGAGCGATGTCCGCCCCGGTGAACGGCTCCTGTAAGTACGGGCTTTGCCCGCAGGCTGGGACTTGGGCAAGCCCCAGGGACCCCGGCCGGGGCTGCTGCTCCAGCCCTGAGCGCTGATGTGCTGGCAGCCCAGAGGGGATTCTGTTTCCCCAAGCACGCTCCTGACCAGTCCGTCCCAGTGGCAGTGCTGGGCTTCCCCCGAGGCTTCTGGCTTGGAGCTCAGAGATGCTTGTCCCGGCTGCTCCTGCCCAGAACTGGATTTCCAAGAGTGTCTCATCTCTTTTCACTGGTTGTTTCCCCACAGTCAGTGCCGAGGGAACCGCTGGGCTAGAGAGGATCCTCTCCCCGCCGGAGAAGATCTGCATGGAGTGGTGGCAGAGCCAGGCAGCTGGAGCAGGGCTCTACAACCCCGGCAACATGTGCTTCCTGAACTCGGTGCTCCAGTGCCTGACGTACACGCCGCCTCTCGCCAGCTACCTGCTCTCTGGGGAGCACAGCCAGTCGTGTGAGTGCCTTTGTTGGGCACTGCCCGAGGAGTCCCAGAGTCTGGAATTGGGTTGAGGAGA
>NW_009718032.1:0-3001 GCF_000703405.1 Apaloderma vittatum
TGCGTGTGGTGAAGGACGGAGGAGGAGAGCCCAGAGGAGGAGAGGGTTTTTTGTTACAGAAAGCAAAAGAGCCATTGGCCAGCCACCTGCAGCAGGTGACTTGGAGAAGGGTGAGACCAAGATGGCAAAAGACCTCTTCTTGCCGCCTCTCTTGTCTCCAACAGTTCGCAAGCTCAGGGATTCTGGTAAGGCCTTCAGAGCCAATGTCGGGAGTGTTGTCAGGTCAAGGACATCTCTGAAAACAGGCACGGAAAGCCTGAAGGCTGTGGGGGTAGCTATTCAGCGAGGAGGGACCCGCCTGACCGTGCCTAAGGGCTGAGGGGCTGATTTTGGAGCCAGAGCTCCCGGCTCTCTTCCTGACGGGGCCCCTGCCTTCCTGGGGCACCCCAGGCAGAAGCCCCTGGCCCCAAAGGGCTGCTCCTTGCCCGGTGGTGTCCATCGGGCTCATACCTGGAAAAGCTGGAGGGGCTTGTTGTGCGGGGAGATGGGAAAGTGGCCACTGCTGGGGAGACACTGGGCCGTGCCCTGAGCCTCTGTGACTTCTGTGGGGCACAGCACCGTGCCCTTGCTGGCGTGGCAATCCACTGCTGGTTTCCAGTGGGAGTGGGTCACACCCTGGAGCCCTGCGCCTGAGAAGAAAGGAGCCTTCCTGGAGGCAAGCTGAGGTGTCCTTTGGTTCTTGCTGGGCACCAGAGAGACCACCTGAAATGCTCCTGTTAGAAATGCATTGGTCCTTGGACAGGTGTGGCCTGAATGGTTTTGAGGTTGGTGCTCTAGAGCATGACATGTCTTTCTCTTGTTTTTCCAGAGTTCGCTAGGATTTGGGACAGTGTCTCTCATTACCTCAGCCAGCAGCTGGCTCTCCACCAGGTGGGACTTTCCTCCTTCTCCCTTCACATCCTGGTAAAGTTTGAGGAAGTCTTGACAGCACTTTGTCAAGAAGTGCAGTTGTTCTTTCTCTCCTCTGGAAACACGAACGCTGCCCCAGCACGACGCTGCAATGCAAAGATGTGCAACAGACCCTGTCCCCTATCTGTTCAGATGTACGATGAGCCCCAAGCTCAGTGTTGGAAAAAAGGCTGAGCTTTTTCTCGGGCTTCCAGTTCCCACACTTGCATCACCAAACTTGGAAGCCTGGGACACTTCAGGGTTTATTCCTGCGGGAACTCCCCGGCCTATTATTTTATTGAGCCTAAGAATGTTTGTCAGCCTTTCCCAAACTACCTGGTTCTTTGTGGGTGAAGGGCAGTGAAAGGGAAAAGCACAGATCCTGTTTGTTTTCCCCCAAGGTTTCCAAAGAGCCCATCTTGCTCTTTTGCACCTCGGGTGTGGGCACAGGGCACTAAGCACCTTCACCATGCTCTGACAAATCATCTCTCTGTCCCTCCAAGACTTCTCCTGACCCACCATCTCGTCTGCTTCAGCCTGTCCGCATTCCTGGACTTGGCACTTTTGCAGTTGTCCGAGAGCAAGTAGCCAGCAAGGAGAAGGATCTGGTGGTTGTGGAGAGACCCGTGTTTCGTCCTGCAAACACTATGATACGGGATCACGACCTCCACTGTAGCTGCGTGGACATTCCTGGTAAGCAGAGAGACTGAGTGGTGCTTGCCCTTCTGCAGGGTGGGGGGGTGTGCTCTGCTGCCCAGAGGTGCCTGAGCAGAGCACCAGCCTCCCGCTGCAGTCCCGAGGATGGCTGCAGCTCAACGCAGCCAGCCTGCTGTGAAAAAGACCCTGCCTCCCTATTTCTGGTAAATAGTCACATTTCTTTGAAATGCAGCACAACAGCCCGTTCTCTGACCTGCTTCAGCCATGGATTTCTTTCTGGGTTTATTGGTGCTGTGTCTTCTGATTACACGGTGTTTCAACTCCCGCTCCCTCTTCGTGCTGCACTAGACCTCATGCAGGCAAACGCCAGCACAACAGCACTGGGGCTCTTCCCGGCCGTCACAGCCTCTTGGCAGCAAGGGAGCGGGGGAGAAACCCAGGAGCAAACAAGGTTTCGTGCCCAAACTCGGTGACCGTGTTGCCTGGGCTTTGCAGCGGCTGGGGCAGCTGCTGTACAAGGCTGCGGGGCTGGAAGACCGTGGGTCTGTGTTCGGGGCGTCTTTCTGTCTCGTGACAATGAGGGCACCGAGTGTGGGCATGGCTCCAATGGCCTGTCACCCTCCAGCTTGCTGTGGGGTCTGGCACCTTTCTCCCCACCTTGTCCTGCAGTCCTGGCTCTTCTTGCTGGCCAGCAGCTCAGACTCCCCCATTCCACAGCAGAGAAACCAGCGGTGAGCCCCGCTCGGCCCCTCACGTTCCACTTCTGACAGGAAGGGATGGCCTGAGCTGCTGCTCGGAGGCGCTGTACCGGCCGCACAGCTCAGCAACAACGCGTTGCCACCGTGTGGCCTGGAAGCTGCAGACTTTTGACTTTAGCCTACTTGGCAGCTCGGCAAGCTCACGTGTTTCTCTTCTCTTGTTCTGCAGGTGGTCCACATTTTGCGCAGCTGCCGTACGCTCAGATGGCCTTAGATAATGCTGTCCCTCAGAGCATGATCCAGCTTTGCATCGAAAGGACCATGCGTCTTTTCCATGCCTGCCTAGAGAACAGGAAGAATGTCGCCCTTGTTTGGAGGGATGTGGGCAGGCTGGTCGCCC
The DNA here is from genome assembly GCF_000703405.1 of Apaloderma vittatum. Taxonomy (NCBI): domain Eukaryota; kingdom Metazoa; phylum Chordata; class Aves; order Trogoniformes; family Trogonidae; genus Apaloderma; species Apaloderma vittatum. The sequence goes on from NW_009718032.1 coordinate 2,644, forward strand.
AGGGAAAAGACATAAAAATGAAATTTTACAGAGACTTTTTGAAAAGGCTGAATGGGAGCGACAAGATGCTGCAAGCTGTTCTCCAAGTAGGATTCTCATTTTCCCAGCACCACCCCTGATTCTCCTGAAAAGCGTCCTGGGGGCTGCGAGGCTGCTTCCTCCTGGCCTGCCAGGCCCTGCTCAGCCACACGGGCTCCTTGTGGTCACCAGGACAGCAGGTTCCCTTGGGCGCAGTGCTCTGGCTTGGCAAGAGACACCCCCAGAGGGGCCTCCCTTTGTGACAGAAGGCCAGCCTTGGCCGTGGGGAGGGCTGCCTGCCCCAGCCTCAGGGTGGGGAGAGGCGGCATGGGCAGAGCAA
>NW_009718033.1:0-1426 GCF_000703405.1 Apaloderma vittatum
TGGAGAACAGCGAATTCGAGAAGAAAATCAGAGTTTAACACTCATTACGAGCTTAGTATTATTAAGTATAGAAAAATTTAGTTTCCTGAGTTTGTCCTTTTGAGGTGCATCAACTGCGTGCAAGCTTTGAGGAGAGATCCTCTTGCACCCGGCACCATAATAAACATAGCTGCTTTATAACTCCCTGTGAGTCCTAGAGTCCACTTCCGCGTGTCAATTTGGCGAGCCTAGGTGGGACAATATCTGCCTGGCTGCAGGACCGGCTGAGAGCGAGACGTCCTAGGTGTGCCTCGGGATTTCTCGGAGGACTTCCCTCGCTCAATCACTGCAGGGGCAGATAAGGACCGTTGACGGAGTAAGTCATGAGGAGACGTCCTACGCAAGCTCAAGAGCATTGGTGCTCACCCCCCGGGGGGTTGGGGTTTGAGCCCCTGTACAGTGGTGGCAGGGTACGTTCGGTACCCTGAGCAATGGTAGTTTGGGTTCTCCTGGCCAAGGTGGCGGGAGTGGTATAGTGGCACGTTGCAACTCTTATTGTCATCTGCTGTAAAAATCCGGTACCGTGTATCATGTGTTAACGCCTAAGTGTGCTATTAATATTTTACAGCGTTGTTCAAGACATCTGAAATGAGGTTTAAAAGCGCTGGGTGAGTGTGCGAGCGAGTGAGATGCAGTCTGCCCGCGAAGCGAGCGTGGAGTTCTGATCTGCGGTTCCGTTATCGTGCAAGGGGTGCGGCCGGAGACGAACGAAGCCTATGTCGGATCGACCTGTTGGTTTTTACTGTCCTGTACACGGACATTGGGATTTCTCGTGTAATCCAATATTTGTCTTTGAATGTTTTGGCTGCAAACGGGACATTTGGGTGCGCTTTGGAAACAATTTCTTGTGTGAGAAACATCAAGGGAACTGGTCTGACTGGGATCAGATTGATCGGTCAGGCTGACTTAAAAAGGTGTTCTGTGGAAATTTAAAAGGTATAAAGAATCAGTAAGAGTCGTACAAGATAATGTTATTGTTCCATGGTCAGGAATATAACGCAGAGTAGTGCGGGGTGCCCTTGGTGGGGGGTGGTGGGGGGCCCCCTTGGGGGGGAGCCGCAACAAGCACCTGCCCGCTTTGTCATCAGTGTCGTTTGCTTGTTCGCACTAAGTGCTGGGGTGTTCTAAGGATGTTATTTCTTTTAACGGGAGACAAGAGTTTCATCTCACTAGTTGTCTTGAATTTAGGTGCATTTGTTAAGGTGTGGGTGAGCCTTTGCACCTTCTGTCATCAGCGGTGGCCTGTTTATAACTTAGACGAACTGGGGCAGTTAAAGGAATTTACAATACGACACTACGTTACAATTAATGTTGTTTTAGGGAGGGAAAGTAAATAGGATACTGTTATGTACAGGGGTACTTTTTTTTTTAATCTAAGAGTGGCAGA
>NW_009718034.1:0-363 GCF_000703405.1 Apaloderma vittatum
GGCAAGGGGAGCCACAGACAAGGAGCTGCAGCCCAGCTTTCACTTTCTGACAAGTCGGAGAAGTGGCCCCGTTTGAACCTCCTGAGGTTCCACAAGGCCAAATGCGAGGTCCTGTGCCTGGGTCAGGCAATCCCAGGCGCCTGGGTCAGGCAGTACTGTCGCCAGTACAGGCCCAGTGACTAGTGGATTGAGAACGGCCCTACGGAGAAGGACTTGGGGGTGCTGGTGGATGAGAGGCTCAGCGTGAGCTGGCAGTGTGCAGTCACAGCCCAGAAGGCCAATCGTGTCCTGGGCTGCATCAAAAGCAGCGTGGCCAGCAGATGGAGAGAGGGGATTCTGCCCCTCTGCTCTGCTCTGGTGACA
>NW_009718034.1:607-32980 GCF_000703405.1 Apaloderma vittatum
TGGTTTTGAACTAGAGAAGGGTAGATTTAGACTAGATATTAGGAAGAAGTTCTTTGCTCTGAGTGTGGTGAAACACTGGAACACGTTGCCCAGAGAGGTGGTGGAGGCCCCCATCCCTGGAGACATTAAAGATCAGGCTCCATGGGGCTCTGAGCAACCTAATCGAGTTAAAGCTGTCCCTGCTCACTGCAGGGGGGTTGGACTAGATGACCTTTAAAGTTTCCTTCCAACCTAGCGCATTCTATGATGGCAGTGCCAGCTCTTTAGCTCTGGAGAAAAGCTGCAAGTCACCTAAGGCCTTCCGCTTTTCTCTTTCATAGTTAAACCTTAATGACTGATGTTGTTACCAAAAAGAAAAGGAGAGGAAAAAAGCCTGGAGAGGATGAATGAGACAATAGCAGCTGGGATGACTGGCAACATTTTGCATTAGGTGTTCAAGCGGCCGTTTTAGAGAAGCGCTAAGCAGCCTGGGAAGGGGTGGCACATGGAGGAGGAGGGCACCCATGCTGGACATGATCAGTGGGCCCCACTCTTGGTGAGGCAAGAGGAGCCAGGGCTGTCCCCCACATCAGCTGGTCCCAGCCACAGAGAAGCCTCACCAGTGTCCCTCAGCAAGGGGTAGCTGCTAAAATCAAGTTGGGCCATCCCACCCGCTCCTTAAACAAAAAATGAAAAGCAGGAAAACCAGCTCTATCACATCATCTTTCAGCTGTAGGTACGGCTGAGAAGTAGAAATTTATTTACAGGAGCTGGTTCTTAGCCTCAGGAGTAAAATATTTATCATTCTCCAGCAGTAATAGTTAGCAATGAGACATCATTTCATCCTGCAGTGCTGTTTCCAGTTACTTATAGCTTTCTCAGAAGTGACCTTTAGGGCTGAATATCTCATGCATGTGTCAGCTGAGAAGTGAATATGAGAAGAATAATAAAAATCAATTTGGGTGTTCTTAAGTTATCTTAATGTGGAAAAAATTGTGTTTTTTCCAGCTAAATCATTTTTCAAATGCCTGTTTTATGCTCGGTTACAAAATAACTTTCTTTTAACCTTCCAACTTTGCAAGAAGTGCCACAGTGAATGACATTTTTCTCTTTATTTGTGGAAATTTGATTTTGAAATAACAGTCCAAAATATTTTTAGATAGCCTGCACAAGACATTTTATTTTGTGGGGTTTTTTTCTTCCTCTTGTACTACTGTTCATGCAAACAGCTTCTCCAAGAAGTGCTGGGTAATTCCACATATTATGTTCTGTATGAATCATTAGTCAAAACTGATGGTTTTACCTGAAGTTAATATCGTGTTTGCCAGCCACTCCCAGTGATTCACATGGTATCAGATTTTATTCAAAATTTCCTGGGTTTACTACATATTTGCTGTTGTGCATCCAAGTAGTATTTTCTGACAATGTCGAACTACCTATATTGCGATTTATTGTTAGGTAACACATAAGAGGATGCTGTGAATCATGCCTTTGAAGCCTGTATGCACTACAGTAGCCTCATCTATAAATGAGTATTACACTGCAGACAAATACCTAACAAAATTTTTATCCATAAAGTCTTAAATGACTTCAATATATCCTGCTTTTAAACAAACAGCTTCATTGAATAGCCGCATTGTTTTGTTTGTTTGCTCAACAAACTATCTGAACAATTTGTTCCTTACTTGTGTGCTTACAAAGATCCTGGGCAGTTTGTCAAGCTCAAGGTCTAGATCCCCAGCCAGTGGGTGGGCTGACAGGGAGGGATGGAGAGGTTGAAGGACACTTCTTTGACACTATCGTGTGACTTCATGCCTTTCTCACTGTTTAGGAGAAAATCAAATCAAATATAGTATTTTTGTAGGTGTGAGCCAAGTCTTTTTTCCCTTTGCTACAGCTAAGTAAATGATGAATCAAAGTTGTTGGGTGCTATTGATAGATCTCTAATGCTTCGTTCTTGATAACTGAAATTCTGGAACTGCCTGACAGCGAGGGGAGGAGGCAGCATTAAGATCGCTTCAAAAACGTGATGTTTTTAACTTGGTTTTATGCTAAATCATAATTGTCATGCTTACAATACAAAGAAGCCCACATGCACATTTCTCTCTGCCAAGAAGAAAACATGTTGTTCCCTGTATATTTCCAGTTTATCAATTTTGAAAACTTTATCCGAGCTATCAACTTTTGATTATATTTTTATATTTATGACACAGAAGAATCTTTGCATTCTGCTCTCAGCCAATTATCACCAGCTTAAGGGACTACTTTTTCAATACTTGGGAACTTGGAACCATTTGGAACTTTGGCACTGCATCAGCAATAGAACTGAAGAAGATGAAGTGGCTGCTGAAAGAATCGACAAAACAAGAAAACTGTCAAAGCCTTGCCCAAAGTGCATTTGATTTTCTATTTTGGGGGGCTGACTGCAGAGTTTATCTTGATTAATTTTCAAATGTTGCTGCTGTACCATGCTCCTTAAGGAAGCAAGAGAACTGAAAACTAATTTGGGGAAATATTTTTAGATGACAGAAAGCTTTAGAACTATTTGTGGCAAAATACCAACCCAACTGAGTAAAGCCAAGCGATGATAGCAACATTCAGATCCTGTGGCACTCTTTGCATTCATCACATCAGCAGCCCATCACCACATCTTGATGTCAGCAGCCTCTTTATTCAACAGTAGAGGCTCAGGGACTTGCTCAGTGGTCTGGAGCACTGTTGCTTACTTCCTACATCTGCAGATATCTGTTCATCCATACTGGCTTTTCCAGCTATCAACAGTAATCAAGTCACATTAATTCTCTTCATGGATTAATCTAGTCCATTGATTGGAGCTTTCGCCTTCATGAGAGAAGCATCCGCACACACTGACTTGCTAAGTGCCATAAATGCAGACAGAGGGCAACCAATTATTAGTGTTATGACCCAGCTTAATTAGTTCACTGGAGCTGAGGGAGCATTAGCTTTAGTTGTTGAGGTCTTGGAGAACATGTGTAAAATGGATTGAAGTGCACAAACTCATGCTTGTCTAATTCCATATAGAGCTTTCTGCATATCTATTTATTAATCAGTTCTAAACTGCAGAGAAGAGCTGCTTCCTTTGTAAAAAATGGTCATTAATTTTCCTTCCTAAAATAGCAGCATCAGGGTACTTTGTATGTCTTTTTATTGAACTAGTTTAGGTTCTGAATTGCAAATTTTCACATCTGTCTGGTGTTGAAATATGTACATTTGTATATTTGACAGTGCATGCTAAAAGGTGCTGAGATACTAGCACTTACATTATTGCTTTATAGGCTGAAATGCTCCATATTTAAGCATCTTAAAACATGGGCAAAGCAAAATTATTAATATTTCCATCATAACTCTGAAGCATTCCTTGTCATGTCATGGGGAACTTGCATTTGAGGAAGAGAACATGGTAAATATCCTTCACTAGTACAACGTCAACTGTGAATGTCAGATATTTAATGAAATCATTGTAACAGAAAAGGGAGGTAAGCTATTTTATTACGTTTAAAAGATAACACCTGATGAGCGTTCTAGTTCTAATTTTGATCTGATTTGAAAGTCAAAGTTTTAAAAACTGTTCTAAAACTTCAAAAGATCAGAATACTGCCTTTTGATTTTTATCAAATAATAACAATAGACAGCATTTTCCTGGAGAAACTGGCTGCTCACGGTTTGGATGGACGTATACTTTGCTAGAATAAAAACTGGCTGGACGACCAGGCCCAAAGAGTGGTAGTAAATGGAGTTAAATCCAGTTGGCAGCCAGTCACAAGTGGTGTTTCCCTTGGCCCAGTGCTGAGGCCAAGGTGGCCAAGAAGGCCAATGGCATCCTGTCCTGTATCAGGAACGGTGTGGCCAGTAGGGCCAGGGCAGCAATTTTATGCCTGTACTCAACATTGGTGAAGTTGCATCTTGAATCTTGTGTTCAATTTTGGGCCTCTCACAAAAAAGAAGGCCACTGAGGTGCTGAAGCGTTTTCAAAGAAGGGTGACAAAGCCGATGAGGTGTCTAGAGCAGAAGTCTTATGAAGAGCAGCTGAGGGAACTGGGGCTGTTCAGCCTGGAGAAAAGGAGGCTGGGAGGAAACCTTATTGCTCTCTACAACTACCTGAAAGGAGGTTGTAGAGACATGGGAATCGGTTTGTTCAACCAAGTAACAAGTGATAGGACAAGAGGAAATGGCCTCAGGTTGTGCCCAGGGAAGTTTAGATTAGATATTAGGAAGAATTTATTTACTGAAACGGTTATCAAGCATTGGAACAGGTTTCCCAGGGCAGTGGTGAAGTCCTTATCCCTGGAGGTATTTAAGAGTGCAGACATGGTGCTTAGGGATATGGTTTAGTCAAGGACTTGTCAGTGTTAGGTTAATGGTTGGACTCGAGGATCTTAAAGGTCTTTTCCAATCTAGGCAATTATGTGATTCTGTGATATAGATAGGGTAGGGGGAAAATGCAGCTGCCAACTTGAAATTCTCTATAACTTATGTAAAAGGAAATCTGAATTGTCTCTCCTATCTGTCAACATTGTTATGCAGGGTTTAACCAGTCTACTCCCCTCGATTTTTATTCTTTTTTTTTAAAAAAAAAGCTTTATGAATTAACTACCAAAGCCCTTAATCCCTAAAGTTGTCTGCCAGTTACAGAAGGCATTTTAATGGGTTTGTGAACCCAGGGAGAAAGGCAGGAGCAGAAAGCTTTATATCCCACCAATGCAATGAGTCAAGGCTGGAGGATCATCAGAATCAGCTGTGGAAAACCTAGTGTTCAGTGGGGAAATGCTCCAGCTGTTATCTCCTCATACAAAATGTAGTCATCACTACCAGTACAAAGTTTTCTAGTGGTGATTGCCTTTTAATGCTCTGTGCTGAATCCAGAGCTGTCAGATATCTCAGCCATGCACCAGAGCAACACGCTACTCCTAGGGATGAATAGTTTGAGAATCCCAAATTAATTTTGGAGAAAATGGAACACGAGGACATTCTGCTCAGTTAAGATGACAGCACTTCTGTAGACACACAGGAGCACCCAAGAAGTCTTTCTGGACAAAGCCTGGCTGAATTCTGCCCAAGTCCCTCACCCATATTTAGATGACTGTACTTGCTCTATTCATCTGACAACTCAAAATTGTCATTTTTGATCAAGTCACAGTCCAGAGGACAACTGATCTGTGTGTAAGGGTCTAACCAAAGTTTTTACCCCACACTAGGTAATAACATGCTTTCAATGCGTTAAGAACAAACAAATTTATCTTCATGATTGTAGAGAAAACACAGGAACCCAAATGGATACAACCAGAGTATAAGATGCAATAATGCTACAGAGCTCTTGGGAATCTGAGTGCCTTGCTTAGTAGGCTAAATTTGACAGGGTATAATTTACAGATAAAGCATTTTGCATGCAAATATTTATTCCGGTAAATGGAATAAAGATCTGGAAGCAAAGGCTATGCGAAGCAAAATGGGAAAACATAAGAAAGTCTTAAGTCCAGAAGACTCACAAAATGACAGCCTTTACTAATTCCTGGAAGCTAGTAAAAGGCAACTTTTCCTATTGAAACAGATTAATAACTCTTTGAATTAAACACATTTCCAGCTTTCCAACCTCTACTTGCAAAAAAAATCTATTCAGTACTCCAAAATGCAGTACATAGTTCAGGAGCCTACCTCTGACATCCTCTAAACTGGAAAACCCTCAGTCTTTCACCAGTTACTACTTTCTCTTGAAGTTATTTCCATGGCTTGGGGCTGACTGTGAGTCCAGGAAAAGCACAGTTCCTTGCAGAACCATAATGAGCACATCAAGCAGAGACTCAGTGGCAGTCTCCTCTGGTTAGTGATCAAGACACAGAATCTAAGGTGTAAAGCCCAGGTGGAGGGACTACGGGAGTACACATGTAGGCGAGAAGAATGAGGAAGTTCATGTGAGAACAGCAGAGGTGAGGATAGAGACACTCCAGTGGGTCTGAGAGAAATGGGGATGCCAAGCCAGACTCTCAGCTTTCCTGAACTGATGAGAAATGTTGCAATGGGTAGAGCTGATCCCACTGAAGTCCATGGGAATTTTGCCGAAACTACACTAGGGCTGAGATTACATCTCCTGACAGACTAAACTGAGCTCATAACTCTTGATGGGACCTGTGGGCCTCATACAGAATTGCTTCATACTATCTGCTTTAAAACCAGCAAAACAGTAAAACCTTGGGAACCTTTTTTTTTCTTTCCCCCCCCTTACTGTAACAGATCCACACAATTTACTGTATTTATTATACTGTGAGTATTTCCCACAAACTTTGTACCCTATGCAGGTTTATGTCCTGCTTATTTAGGACAAGTAAAGTTCACAACTAGTCTAGCTGATTCTAGGGCAGTAAGAGAATGAGGAGTATTCCTCCTGCCACTAGTGGTTTTGGAAACCATGGGCTGTATTTTGGCATTTTTGGGCTCATCTGGAAGGACACTCAGGATTGCACTCAACAGCAAGTTCAGCATATAACCTCATGCTTGGGCAGTCTGTTCGCTTCAGTCAAACTGGACCAGTGTTTAAGTACGCTGCTTGACTGGGGCATCATAAGCTACACTTTGAGCAACCGAGCTTCAAAAGGAAGAGGGGAAAAGCCCAAATCCAAGGAAAACATATTTCATGTGTACTGATTAGTTAGAGATTTCAGATGGCAGAAATGACTGAGGACTGTTTCTAGGTTATTTATTGATTTCACAGGGCAGCAAAGGATGCAATACATTCTTCTATCAGTTCTTCCAATGGAAGAAACAGCATTCATAGACAGGGCATTGCAAACATTTAGCAATATTATCTTGTCATTTCTGTTTGAGCAGTTCAGTAAGGACAACTGTAGCAGATAAGGTATGAATTCATGATGGAGAAGTATTTACAGATTAAAAGGTCTGTCATCTATGTTTTTAGGGAAAAGATAAATTTAACCAAACAATAACATTCGCTTCATTTTAGTTTCATAAAATCAAAGTTCTTACTGCAAAGCCTTCACATTTGGGAGTTAAGTTCTGGCCTTGAATACATGCCAGTGTATATTTTCTACCTTCATTATTGGTCTTTAACTCCCTTCTAGATAATTTCTGATGAAGCTCAGAATTTATTTTTTCAAGATTCTTGAGAGCAACAGCACAAGGAGGGAGAGAGCCACAGGCTCAGTTGTGGCGCCATGAGCAGAAGGAGAAATGATAGCACCCTCTGCTGTCATTTTAGATGATTACCTTAAATATTTTTATATTTATCTCAGCAGTTTTATCTTGCCTGGAAAAAAGCTGCTAGAATATTTGCTTCATAATTTTTAATACATATGAGAAAGACTGTGACTGCCTTGCGATTTATTTCTGTTTTATTGTTTTGTAAATGACTGTAATATTCCACAATTTAGTTAGTCTTTTAGGATCTAAATAGAGCTGAAATTTTGAATCTATAACATCTGCTTATGTGAGATGAGTCACCTTTCCAAATACACCTCTTTCAATGCATGAGTTTTATCACATGCCCACTGGATTTCAACATACATTTTCTAAAACTCACTCTCTGAGCAGCTCAAGAGCTTTGGTCTTCGTTTCTGTAATCATAGAGCTAACATTGAAAAGCTGCACAACAAAAATTGAGATTACATATCGCTTTCCCCTGCTGCAGACACAGCCAATTCTGACACTGATCTAACAAAGACATGTTTGTGGATTGACTACAGAGGCCTGAAGGGATTTAATTCCAGGATTGGGGACTGAAGTACAATTTACATTAGATGGGTATACACTCCCTCATTCTCTAATTCTTGTTTCCCTTCTGGAATGGGTGGAAGTATGTTTGTGGTTCTGGGGTAAATAACTTAAAAAAACCCGTAAAACCACATCTACAGATACTCTTTAATTATGCATTTATGGAAGTGGACTTTTTTTTTTGCTGTAGAACTGATGGGACAGATCTTAGTTTGTTTTTAATTCATGCACATGCATGAAATGAGTGAAATATATTGCATTTATATGATTATGATCTACACAAGAGCATCTGTTTCTCCAGACCGTGGGATACTGAAAAGGGAGCTCTGGCTCAATACCAAGGAAATCCTTTTCTCTCGAAGCTTTATGTAGTATATCAAGCCAAAAATGGATCAAGTCTTGTATATTTAATGCATGTTTCATTAAATGGATTTCAGAGTTCAATTTCAGGTTTGGTTGTGGGTTTTTTTTTTTTTCCAGAGGAAATCTGGTATTCTGTCTACTTGTTTTGGGTTTAATTTGTTGGTTGTTTTTTTTTTTTATGTTCAGTATCAACATTTTTAAGTGAAGTGCTAGGAAAGATCCTTCTGTGTTCATTAAAAGAAGCTGTACTGCTGATAGTGATTTTAAAACACTGGATATCAATATTCATTTACATTCTTGAACAAAAGTGATCTTAAGCACAGAAGTTCAAAGTAAATCCTGATCATATACATGAAATAACAGAATTTTTACAAAGAGAGAACAAACACATAATTATCCCAGCACTGTTTTTGCGGTATGTTGTTGTTGCCCGGGTTTGTTACCATGCAGCAAAACAAGAAAACCAATGAGAATCAAGACGACAGAACCAACCAGGTTCTCAGTGGGCATCAGCGGGTCCATCGAAATCACTGGAGCTGCATATAGATCCATTAGCAAGTAGCTGGTCTGATATTCCTTATGGAAGAAACAGGCCTAATGCTAAGACTCATACGGTTGGCTCAGTTCAGTGTCTGTTGTTTACCTCTGAGAAAAAAAAACTCCTCCAGGACTGAACAAAGTGGCATCTCCTCTACAGTTATATTTACTATGCATCGTTAGCTGCAAGCTGTATAGCCACAGCCATATCTCCAGACCTACCCCAATTTGGGTCTGCCCTTAGTTCACATGTTGCCACTAGTGTTCATCTAGTTGCCATCTTACCCACTCAGCCTCACTTCGCAAGTGAGTTGATGCCTTCTCCTCTGGTTCGATGTTTTCGCATTCTCCAATCTTAGCTGACCGCAGAAAAATGAAATCCACTTTCACAGGTCACCCCTTTCGTCCTCCCATCCCCTCCCAACACATAGCAGGGCCATAAGGCTTCCAAGGTTACTTTCGTCCAACAACGCTTAGGTCCTTCATTATAACTGTTTTTCTTAATGCTTTATTACACTTAAAGGTTTGATGTATGCATCTGGTTTAAAACAAAAATATTCTCTTCATCTGGTAATTGCTTTAGGCTTTTTGCTATTTCTGACTGGCATCTGCTGCAATGCGGTGCTCATACCACAGTCCAGGACATTCAGCAAAATTCCTCTATCTCTTGATGAAATCCAGTGTAGGGTCAGAAGATATCTGTGGTCTTTTCTTCATTATAAATAGCACTGGGATGTCAGGTGGTTTTACAGCGTCCATCACACCAAAGCAGCGAAACACAAGCACTTGGGAGCACCAGGTGAAGGAGCTGTAGCATCATGCAAGCAGATCTCAGATAAGAGCATACCACAGCTCTTCCTTGACTTCCTACACTGCGCCATGGACCAACAGTAAGAGCAGCAGGGTCAGGGCCCAGGGACAGCAAAGCAAACTTACAGCAAAGAAGTTCAAGGGAAGTCTGTACACAGTTGTCCGTAGTCTTTCCACGTTCATCCACCTCTCTGCAAAGGTCGGTCCTGTCACACTTGCTTCTCCCCACGAGGTGGCAGCAAAAAGGCGTTACCGGAACAAGAAGGGTTTCCAGTGCTGCTCCCTCCGCCTGGGCGACTGCCCCCATCTCCATCCACGAGTGCACCCGGGTGCCTGCAGGGCAGCCGTGGTGTCAAGCTGCTGGTGGGGATGGTGTAAAGCTGCTGGTGGGAATGGGTGGGTGGGAGGGAAGCCCTGAGGGTCTTCCATGGTATAGATCCTGGACTAGGAACTTGCTAAAGAGTAAATTCTTCTCAAACTTCAGGAAGATGCGAGGAAGGAAAGTTGCAGCAAACACATTGTTTTTTTCAGAGCTACAAGATAGGGAGAAGGGAATACTTGGGGACTTTTTCACTGAGAGAGTCCCCAAAATCTGCAGAGGAATTTTCTGGTGCCATGTTCCTCCAGTGATGCTGTCGTGCACACAGGTTGTCATATGTGTACAGATATCCACGTTCAGCTCATTTCTTCATGGTATGCTACATATGGTAAGGCTGTCTCTAGGGAAAGTTCTAAAAGCCAAATAGAGGAGTAAGGTAAAGACAATTCAAGGAGTTCTGACAGCATTGTTACTTGTCCTGGTTTGAGAGCACCAGGGTAAAAGGTTTCTGGGGCTGCCTGGACCACTTGGCAATCACTATGGGGGATGAGAAGCAGCTATGCCCATGGGGAGGAGAGGATGGTTCAGGTGACCCAAATGGGCAAACCACAGTATTTTTTTCACAGTATATAAGGGCCCCTAAGGGCAACGCTGGGGCTTTTTGTGCCTGAGGTGCTGCAAGGGTTGCCTTTGACTCTTTTATCATCTCTCCCTGTGCTGCTGGTGTTCCTACCTCCTGTTTTCATGCTGCAGAAAAATTCTGTTTGATAGAACAGGTTGTCTTCCCCTCTGGACAGGAGCAGCAAAGCTCATTTTCTGGCTTTTTTTGGACTGTCATTGGGATTCTGGGCTCAGGTGCTCCTGTCTGCTACTGAGTCCAGTTTGGGATGGGGTTTTTTTCCTGACCGAGACCTTGCCACCTGGAAGGTGTGGGTCACATACTCACATATTCTCTTGCATCTTTGAGCATATCTGCATACGTGTATGTTTATGTATATAGTTTGACATCTTCATTGTTATTGTTAGTATTCTTTTTTTTCATTAAACTGGTGCAAGGCTTTTTTCAACCTCAAAGTCTCTCTCCCTGGTTCCCCTGTTATCTGCCCCGCCCTGGCAGCATGGTGGTGGGATCACAGAGAGCACTAGTCAAAATTTAGTGGCTTGCCCAGCCCTAAACGTTGACATTACTTCATTTAAATATACCTACAATTAATAAATTAACGGAACTATCTGTTGGGATTAAGATTCAGACGCAAGCCTAAAGACCCAGACATTGACCTCCTTTTGCTCCACATCTGTAGCACTGCTAGCACTAGAATATAGCAAAAAAATTTTAGAACTCTGATCTCATAGAAGTTTTCTTGTTCCATACAGGGACAAACTCAATGTTTTTTGAATGGAAGACAAGGTGAAAACCAGGGCAAAAGAATTGCCTTGAAATTATCAAGTCATACACATGGGAAAAGAAAGAAAATAAACTAAGAGAGATTTCTTATTCAAATTCTGGTATTTCTTGATCAAGGGCAAGTGCTTAATTTCAGTGGGCAGTTTTACCAGAGACTGTGACCGCTACGTTAGTGCTAGTGGGTCACTTCATGGGACACAATGATGCGATCTGTCTCTGTCCAGACTCTGCTGATTTGCAGGTCTCTCTCAGCATGTTAATCTGAATTGCCACACCACAGGAAACATCTTCTGCTGAAACATTCTTGCAATAAATTTGGATTACCAAAAAACTGTGTTTTATTTGGAAAATTGCTCCAGGAACTCCTGACCATCTCTGTTCAATAGAGCAGGAAGGCTGTGATTTCAGGGTGAAAAAAATAAAGCTCAGCAGACTGCCTGACCTCCTCTTGTACATGTACAACATCCTGACTGCTGCTGGAGCCTAGGAGGAAGGGTGGCAGAACAACTGTGCAGTCGTTGGTACCAGCTGAGTAGCACTGGGAAGGGTGAGGTTTGTTTCTCTTCTCCAGCTCCACAGTGTTTTAGCTGTAGCAGCTTTGATTTCTTAGGAAAAATCCTCAGCAGACTGCAATTTAGTTGAGTTCTTAGTGTTCTACAAAAGAAAATTAAAAACACAGCAAGGAGAAAAAAAATAAATAAAGAAAACCCAGAACAAACCCAGTAACTCTACGAGAAGTGAACTGCTTCAAGAGCGAAAATTTAGAAGATGTCACAAGTCAAACAGGATCAACTATATTAGAGTTTCATTCCTGCAGGTTTGATTCCCTGGCAAGGTAATCAATAATCCACATTTTTTCCTGATCTTGGCAACATCCTAGAGGAAGTACTTTCACAGAGATAAACTGCCCAGCAGTTTCTTCAGTATATTAATCACAAGAAAGAGTTTCTTGAATGTCAGGCAATCCTGTACTTCTGCTATTTATATTTTTCTTATTTTTAAGGCAATATTAAAAACACAACAAAAAAAGAATTCCCTGGTTTATTTGACCATTACTTAACTTGATATCCTTTTCAGAACCCAATGCCTGTGGCACCTCCATTTCCTCGTATAAATTATCTATCACAGTTCCTGCATTTAAGTTATAACTCAGTCTTGCTCCATTTTTAGATTTCACTGTAAAAAGAATGCTTTAAATCAAGATGAATAAATTTCTGTTGCTATGATGGACTTCACAAAGACTTTTCCTGATGTTAGATCTTCTCTAGCCTTTTGGCAAATACCGTCGCAGTTGTAGATGAAAGTTTTCCCACTAACAGGATATGTAGCCTTTCACCTCTAAGATGCTGTTTTGAATCTTGCCCTTCTCAGTTGCCAAACAAGTGTCAAAGAGCAGCAATTTAGATTATAAGAGCTGAAGGATCTTGATCTAATTTCCAGGGAAAAGATCTTCACAAGCATAGAAGACTGTATTTGGCCCCTTTCTTCTGAGACTGGCCTTGCTAACCAAAAACTTAATAATTGGAAGCTAAAATTAGACCAGCTCAGTTATGAAATAAAGTGGACATTTTTGGTAAGTCATGCAGTGAATTAGTTTGTCGATTTAGCAGAATTTAGATTTGATCAGGGAGGGGGTAACCAGTGACTAGAAACACGTACTGTATGCCTCGGCCTAATGGCAGTTTTAACACCTTTGCTTTACCTCCTGCCAGCAAGAAGAGGCTGGTGACTGCAGCATCCCCTTCTCACTTAATAACTGTTTGCCCCTGTGCTGATGCCTAGCACTATTTTTTTTCCAAATCAAGGTTGGCATATGAGCAGAAGAAAAGGTTTCATTTTTGTATGCCTGAATCATACCTATTCTGTGGTTAAATAATAGAGCATTCTGTTACCACGTTCTTCATGGAACAGCAATAGTAATAAACTCTCTTGCCCTGTGCAAGTTCATTAACCTTGTACAATTTGACTATGAGCTTTGCAACCTCGAGTGCCACCTTATTTTCTCCCATCAGATGCACAAGTTAATCATGCACAGCTTTATTTATGAATGTAACATGACCTTGTTTATCTGAGCCCCAGAGCTTTTGGGTAGGCACAGAGCCTGGACAAATGGGGATGCCGGCCCTCAGTGTAAAATCAATTTTCTGAGCATACTGTGCTGCCTGAGTGAGAGCAAGCAAACATCCTAAAGAAAGGGGAGACCATAAGGAGAGGAAGCAGAAGGAGGACTTCAGTCAAAGTTAAATACAAAGGCTTTGTACATACACAAAGAGGAAGGGGAAAAAAAACCACAAAACAAAACACAAAACCTCACCAAAACCCATGTGCACCATACATGAAGACAGGGAAGAAAGAGCTGCTCTTTGAGAATGACCTGTGCTGTGCTGGGGCAGTACAGGTATTGCATTTCGCCCTTGCCAGTCCTCCTGTCGCTCCTTGCCACTTTTAACTTTTTGGGGGAGTAAGGGGGAATGTCAGCTGCCCTGAGAGCACTCTACTGTTGCAACAGCTGCAGTGGGCAGACTTAATTTTCATTTTCCATGTTTTGCTCTACAAAACATCTTTTAGCTATGGCAAGTTCATCACTTTTCTTCATGGTAAGGTGAAGATATCATTCCATTTGCCAGCACTATCTGGCACAGCCATGAACAATTTCCCCTTGGCTTAAGCAGTCTCTCACAGACCTTTTGTTCCTGACATGATTATAAAAGTATGACTTCGTCTTCACAGGCAACCCTTGTTTGTCACATCTTTTTCTGCCTTCCTGACACTTCTGATTTTGCTGACCTTTTCCCATAATTTTCATATTTTTTTGGCTTTGTGATGTGGTGTTGATCCTGCTGATGTATTTTTTCTACTGTGCCTTTATCTCTTCCACAGCCCCTTGTTGAGATAACTGGCCATTTTTTGCTCATCAAGTACTTCTGACTTGGTAATAAATATCTTGAAGTCCCTGTTAGTTGCTTAACTTTCCTATTCCAAGCCTATGCTATTCTTTGCTGTGATCAGTGAAGTTCATAGCCCTCCATCAAAAGATCAACGAAAGTCATGTTTGTGCATATTGGTACAGAATTAGGCAGCAAAAGCTTAAGTTTTTCTGTGTTTTACTTTGTGGAAACTTAAAAATAGAAAGATTAAAAGAAGGGTTTTTTCCCAATCCAAACGTCTCACTAGAGCAGAGATGTTTATTACCTTAGTGATGCCTGTTTTGACTTGTTTCTGCTATCTGAAAAGCTCCAAATAGGTGTTTGTTGGGAGATTAGGACACATGAAGTAAGTGTTCTCCTGGGAATCTCAGGGCCCTGACTACCTGAAAACCTGAGCTTAGTTGCTTTTCAAATCTGCAGGTGAAATTGTTTAATTTTCCATATTTTTATTTTTATTTCCACATTTTTATTTTTTATTTCCATATTTTTATTTTTATTTCCACATTTTTATTTTTATTTCCATATTTTTATTTACCAGTGCATTGATTATACAAATTCTGCATTCTAAGCAATGTAACATCCATAGTTTTGCTCTTTACTCTAAAAAAAAAAAAAAATTATGTAAAAAGTGTCTTGCCTGAGTTGTTTAGGAAGTTAAATTGTATGTCATAGGTACTAGTACATACTGCATTTGATTTTTTTCAGTCTTGGATGCCATTTTATTTAACAGAGGACCAGTTAGGGCAAGTAAACAAGGCCAAGAGGATACATGAGCCGTAACAGTTTGTTAGAAAAATGCAAGCTCAACAAGATGGATCTCAGGCTGCTGTATTAATTGAGTACTAAAAAAGAGTTTCTTCTGCTAATCACATATTACCTGAAGGGAACCTTCTTTTTTTTGTACTCTGGGCCCTGGGGAAAAAAAGTTTGCAGTATTTTTCATATTACTTTATGTGCAGATGTTGTTTACTGAGGTCACATAAATGCATTTCAGTAACTTCTCATCAACATTTTCCCTGGAGTTTGTATTTCTCTTTGTACAATACCAGCAACTCCACAGCTACTTGCTTGCAGGCCACATTCACAGGCTGATTATCTATTTAAAATTGCCAGTATCAAAATATGAGACATAATTGAAAAAACAGAAATATTAAAACTGGCCTAAGGATATAGTCTCAGCCATGTCCATAGGTACAGCCTACATGGGAACTGTCTAGTGCCCCAACAAGAGAAACGTATTATTTTTCAATTAAGTTTATACTTGCTGGGTCATGCATATTCACTGAATTTTCTTTCTATCCAGTTTTTAGTAAGTGTTTCTAACAAATCACCCCACTGAAGAAGAATACAGATTCATTTAAATAAATGCACAGAGTTTGTTTCTGGATGTAACAGGCATATGATGTTTTTAAAGAATGATCATATATTAATAGATTTTGCAAGGCCATGATGATACTTTCTCACATTACCTGATAGCAAATTATTAGGCTGTCTGCAGTTATTACATTTCATATGGTGTTTAGTAATTTCTCTAGAATTCATTTTACAGGCTCGTTAAAGCACACGGCCTTTGTTAATAAAAAATGCTTAATCTGAACATAGAAGTGTAACGGTTTATGCTGTACTGTTGGACCTGCTGTAATGGCAAAGAATACGGGACTGTACAGAAACCTGGATGAAGCTGTTCTTATCTCCCACTATTCATGGTTTATATTTAGAAACAAAAAATCATGATCAAGGCCATTGTTGTAATTCTGAACTGTGCTCTACGTGTTTGAACAAGCCCAAGTTTACCTAAAAGAAGCAGTCAGCCCAAGATCAAACATTCCCCTTTCAG
Organism: Apaloderma vittatum; assembly: GCF_000703405.1. Taxonomy (NCBI): domain Eukaryota; kingdom Metazoa; phylum Chordata; class Aves; order Trogoniformes; family Trogonidae; genus Apaloderma; species Apaloderma vittatum. The sequence continues at coordinate 16,528 of NW_009718034.1, forward strand.
GGAACGGGAAGCACTGAGAACTTTGAACTCTGTAAGTTTGAGTTTCTGCTGCATTGCTTGGTGTGCCAACTCTCTGGCGTGGGAGTAGGAGAGAAAGCCAGGATGGCAGGAAGGTTTTCTGTTGGTCTGGAGCAAGTGGAAGGGGTAAAGAGAGTCAAGAAAGTGGGTCTGGGTTTCCTTTGTTCCTGAGTGCTGCTTTGTGGTGTCCAAACGAGAAAGGTGATTGAGTGGGAACGACAATTGCCCATGTTGGTAATCACAATCCTTCCTGAGCCAGAGGTCCCTGAGGCCTTGAGCATCCTCCTAACCTATCCTGCTTCTGACCCACACTCCACCAATATTTTCTTCTCACACAGATGTCATATCTCTCACCTCCCCGCACTGAGTGACCTACTGAGAGCTTAAATGACGTAACTGCATTCACTCTACAACTTCTGCCTTTGTCCTCATTACCCCTTTTCCTTCCAGCTTTCCTCTGACCCTAAATCCCTTCTCAGCACTCCTGTTTCAAATACGCCACTTCCCTTTTTCTCAAATGTCCCATTAACCATAGCGCCCTCAGACTGTCCCGTTCAAGAACATCTCCTCATTAAACACTCACCTGTTCCAGATTCTTAGTCCTGGCTCCACAATCCACCCCAGTGCCTCTTACCACCCTCTTCTCACTCTGACCCTCACCCCTAGTCCTTTATCCTACTCCCAAATTTTCCAACTCACCCCCAACCCATAAATATACTCCCCCTTATCTGCAGCTTCTTTCCCACCTTTGTCCTTGCCTCAGACCCCCAAACCCACTGCAGCTTTTTAGTTCTTCCTGCTCAGCTTTGGTTATGTGCCCATCTGCTATACTCTTCCCCTGTCCCAGGTGGTCAGGTGAAGCCTCCCCATTTCTTAGCTGTCCTTGCAGGATAAAAGGAATGAATCAGAGCTCCTTCTCTATCCAGGATTTCAAAAGCTTAGTCTGGACTCAACAGATATCAGCAAGAACGAAGTATTTTTCTAGAGAAAATAGTGAGGTAAGGAAGCAGATGTAGGGTACTCGTATTTATCAAAAAAGTCTCTGCAGCTCGGATATCTGTCCCTAATTCATCGTAGGAGTGGAGAGCAGAGCAGAGAATTTGCCTGAAGGAAGAAGTAGGAAGGAAAACTTTGGCCAGGTCAGCATTCCCCTAAGCACATTCCTGGAAAGGTAACGGGGTCAGAGCAGGACATATCCCACCTCCCTCAAATCTCTGTTACACTTGTGTTCTCCAAGGCATCCAGAAAAGCACAGCCCAAGCTGTTGTACGTGCATCACATTTGAGTTTCCTTCAGTCAAGAAACTGAAGGAAATGGGGCCCTGGACTCGCAAGTCCTTGGGGACAGAATGTAGAAAGCCATCAGGGACCTAAATAAACTGAAAGGGGAAATTTCTGGTTTGGATTTTGAGAAGCTTGCAACACAGGCCATAAAAATTTCCCCAGAGCTATGTATGAACAACTGCACTGCAGCAGCCCAGTGTTAATTGTAGGACATGATGGCAACTGGAGAATTCTTTCATGTATATTGTTGCAAAATCGGACTGAGAAATATTTATTAGTATATCCATTTTTTCCACTACTGAAAGTGACTAATCCTGTGCAGGTTTAGCCAAACTTTCTCAGAATGTAAGGCAGTACTGAGGAGCAAAGCAATTGGACCATTGCGCGAACTACAGTGTAGCTCTTAGCAGGGACATTTGGCATGAGAGGGAGAAGAAGAAGAAAAAAAACACCACCACCAACAAAAAAAGTCTCCCTTGTGCTTGAGTAGAATGTCTTGACAATTTAAAATTCTTTCCTTAGAGGATAAAGAGTCTTTTCATGATGACTGAAGAAGAGTAATTTCTGCTGACCACAGGCTTCCAAATTCTGGATAAGACATTAAACAGCCAAATGACTGATATGTGGTAAAGAGTGCTACACTTACGTATTTACAGCAAACATCTAGGACATATTTGAACACACCAGATTCTTTCTCACAGATATCACATGCACAGACATTACCCTCCTTATTATTGTACATGTGATTTGTAAATTCTTCTGCTGGCATTACTGAAATATCAGTTTTAAAACAACAAACAATATTTCCTCACATGCCAAAGAAAACAGGAATCTGAACATCTTAAGCCTTCCCTAGAGATGGCAGGATTCCCTTGGTCTGTGTGTTATTCCACAGAGTTGCATGTTATGCCAATGTGAGGGAAGGATGACGACTCAAGTTTTTTCCACTTATTTCCCACTAAGGAGCTCTTTGTCCACAGACTCCCATGACAAGTCTTCATATTTCCTGGCCGTACTCAACCTTTGTTTCTGAATCTGTTAGGCAGGACAGTTTTTTATGGGGTGGGTATGTGGGGGCAATAATCGCCTTTCCCCAGGCTTCTGTGGCAAACAGCAGGCTTGAAAGGAGGAAGCGTGGCAGGTTAAAGCCAGTTGTGTCTCCCTCAGCTTTTGTCCTTGTTCAGGAAACCCCTTTCTTCCTACCAGGCAAATATTTCTGCTCCTTACCACTCACCTCTCCAAGCAGTCTCTGGTTTCCCTCTGCCACCAAGAGCTGTGTGTGGGCTGCTTCTCGTGAAGGAGAAATGTTCAGCTCCAGCAGCAGCCAACAGACCCTCTGCAATCGAAGCATTGCTCCTCTGCCTGACTCTGACTCAGAGCAGCTGGGGGCCCTTCTACCCTTGGCTCCTTTTGCCCCAGGTTCATCTCCCATCACACAGTGCCATGCTAGGCTGCCAAGTATTCCACTTAGGTAACACTTGGCATTTCCAGCCTCAGGACTTCAACACTGATGCGATTTCCAAAATTATTTTTTAAAAAGCCACAAATATTTTGAATTCCTAGCAACTGAAAAACCCCAAAAGCAAGAAAGCAACATTCTGCCAGGAAGGCAAGAAAGCTGCAATGGGGAGAAGAATGGTGGATTGAGAACTGCTTCATCTTTCTACTCCTTCCTTCTTCTCTTTAAACTTGCTGGTAATGCAAGGTTAGGGAAATGGGCAGGAAGAACGGAAGGAAGAACTGAAGTGGGGGAAAATAAATTCTGGAATCCTCTCTCCAGGACTAGAAGTGGAAAATATCACAGAAAGCAACAGCTGTGTCTTTCTGTCTTCTCTAGGCTCCCACCTCTGTGAAACCTATGTGTCAATACAGGTGAGAGACAGATATTATTAATTTTTCCACTTCTTCCTTCATTAAAAATAAATAAACTGAGCATAGTTAATGGTTAATGCTGCTGAGTTCATGGAGCAAACAGTTCTCTTCTCCCATCTTGCCTGTAGTTTAATTATGAACTTAGGTTGCCTTCAGGCTACAAAGGGCAAGAAAGCAGGAAATACATATATATCCAGAAATGCAGTCAGTGTTTGATGTTTCTGAACTAAAATTAAAGAAAATAAAAATTGAAGTGGAGAATAAAAGTAGTATGCAAACCATGGAGCTTGGAGTCAAGGGGAGAAAAAGAAAAAAAACCAAAAATGGGTCTGAAGATAGCTGAGCAACTAGCAACATGGAGGACTTCCAAATTCAGCAATAATGCTAGAAAGCTGTTTCTCTGAATGTTAATAGTAAATGGTCTTCAAAGTTGTCACAGTTTAAAAAACCAAATGAATGAGCTGTGGCTGCTGTAACTGTGGTCTCTGGGTTTGCCAACACTGAACGAGAAAGGTAGGAGAGGAAAAATCAAGAGCCCAGGGTCCGGAGTCAGAAAAATGAGAGAAAAACCCAGAAGCACTGTGGGGGTGCAGAAGAGCCAGAGAACGTGCCGTATCCTCCCACTCCTCCAAAACACGCAGGAAACTTCAGGAGTGCCTTAGGAGCCTAAGTGTGCTCTGAAATCCTGAACGCCAAAGCTTTGTATTTAGCTGTCAGGGACATGAAAGCAAAGCTGAAGGACCACATTGGATAAGGATGCTCATGCAAATCTGACACTCAGCAGTGCCATCAGCAGTCACTGGATAACTTCACAGCCACAGAGAGCAGGCTTCAACTCCTGATGCTGCAGGAAGGAGAGGGAAGATTTCTGTCTGGGTTATTCCACGGTGGAAGAGGACAACTTTTACAGAAGCCTGCCAGAAGAGGAAGACAGATTTGGAGCTTTAGTGCAAATCAAAACAAGCCCCCAGAATATTTCCCTTAAGAGTGATACACAGTTTTCTGCAGCTCAAAGTGAACCAGAGCTCCTAATCTCTGCATCAAAGCTAAACACATGAGATCGAGGAGTTGATCCAAAGTTCACTAAGCATCAGAGAAGTGAATTGGTCTTGCCTTTGGATCCAATAAAATACAGGTGGCTTGTATTTATAAGGGATGAGGCACACACAAACTAGCTGACTTCACGGAACAGAAAAGGTCACTATTATTTGAAAAAGCCATAAAACATGATGAATAGCATAGATATGCTCAAAATTGTTAGGAATGCAGAATTAATAGTTATAAGTACCTGATAACACGTGGAAAGTTTGCCTTTTGAAAGTCAGGCAGGTAAGTATTTGGGCCAATTTCCAGGAGAAACTCCAGGAAATGTCTCCCGTAGTTTAGCACTAAAAGAATAGTGTACCCCAACATCAAACTGCTGCTAGAAGTCCTGCAAATCAAGAGAATTGTAGATACTGGAGACACAGCATCTACAGGCTGTAGACTCCAAAAACCATCTAGCTGATACACAGTAAAACGATACCCTAATTTTAACCAGTTTGTAGAACTCAGATACCTGTCTTCCTGATCTGTGCCTTTCCCTGTATCATGAAATCTCCTTGTTAATTAGTACATGAGTTTTCTAAAACAATTAAGTGCTAGGTGAACACTATAGGAAAGATAGTTTTGACAGGGGAAAACAAAACACAAACCTATCCCCCAAAACCTTAAAAAAAATCCGAATAGCTGCTTTATAGTTTTAACCTCTTTAATACATAAAGATGATATTTAAATTTAGATACTCCAGTTTACACGTAATAATATTAAAATATGCGTCCTAAAAATCTAACTATCTTCATGCAAAAAGAGTCTTTAAGCAACATGAGAAAAAGAATAGCAACTTGTGGCAGAGTACCTCATAAACTTTTATATGGTGATGTACATTAAAGTGAAGAGTGGGTGGGAGGGGAAGAAAAAAGCTTTCAGTGATGTTGGAAGAATATCCCATGTTGTTAGAATAACCATGGACTTTTGAACAGGAGCCAGAATGAGCCCCACTGCTCATCTGTAGTTTAGACAAGAAGGACCCAGATACTATTGTAAAACAAGATGGAGATAATTAATATATACTCTTTTCTTTGGTTTTGGAACCTTTAGCACAGGTGATCAGATTATGACTGGGATGAATTAATTTTGGAAAAAAAAGGAAAGCATAATAGTGTATTAATGCATGGTCAAAGAACAACACATCATTGATCTAGTGATATACTTGTTATATTACTAACTGAAATGCCTTATTAAACAAAATCAGTAAATACAATCTTTTCTCATATCGGAAAACTGCCTAGTGAGATTGTAATAAATGTTCTTATGATTTACATATGTTTTTATTAATTTATTATTAATTTTTGGCCAGAAAATCAATTCTCTTCTCTGTGAAGGATCTGACCACTAGTTGGCATTGTTACTTCACTCAAATAAATAATCTTTACAGGAGGTGTTCAGCTACAAAAACCGGCTTTTACATTTTTGAGTTGTAAGTTCCATTTAGCAACACCTGGGGAAGGTGGTCGGGCAAAAATGGAGGAAAATGTAATATGTGGTTGGAGAACTTTTTCTTCTTCCCCACCGCAGGTGTCTCTTTCAGCAAATTTCTAGCTCTACCTTGAATTCTGAAATAGAGACTGAAACAATAGCAAATGTATTTGTGGAAAACAAACAAACAAACAAACAAACAAAACACACAAACCATAGCCGTAGTCATACTCACTTAAGCGGTAAAGTCCAGACCCATTGGTATTCCCCAGTCAGGACGGTTAAATAACAGAAACACATCCATGAAATAAAAGCACCTTATATCCCCATGAGCTGCTCCTTCTGCTACAACTCTGATAACCCAGTGCTACAGCACTGCCTTACATTCCATTCTACCCGCTCTGCGCTGCTGGCAATAAAGCATATGACAACTTTTCTGCATGAGGTTACTGTCATTTCTAGAATAATAGAAAGGGGGTTTTCCCCTCCTCCCAGAAAAAGCAGGGTGCTGCGTTTGTGAGTTGGAATGCAAAGAGGCCTTTTGGTCAGATCCTGCCTGTGCTGGCTCCAAGAGGCTGCTCAGCCGTGAGTGCATTCGACCTGCGGCTGCGTTATCAGACAGAGGGTGGGATGTGGGATTTCTCCTGGCTGTGCTACCCGCCGTGCAAGGCTGGGGAGAATGTCTGGGATTCAGCAACACAAGTTGGTTACGGGGATCGCTGCAGACAGGCAAGCAGAAAAGAGAACAGGTCATGTCTCTATGCCCAGTCAGTGGGAGGAGAGGGGATTTTCACCTTTGGGAGTCTAACCTCTAGGTCTGATAATCAAACAGTTAATGTTTTGTTGAAGCTGTAAGTCAGACTTCCTTTCAAGTTCAGTTAACGTTTCAGTTGCGTAGAAGCAAGCTTTCAAAAATATCCACTTCTCAAAGAAATATGAACACAACCTGAAAGAGCTGCTTTAGAACAATAAGAAAGATGTAATCTCTGTAATACTGCAAATTTTGGCTCATACACAAACCCACAGACTGACACTACTAGCACATTAGCTACAGTGAGTCACAGAAAGGTTCTCAAATTAAATCCTCGTCTACAATACTGACACACTTTATGGCCTTAGGTATGTCTCATCGACACTCCTGAGCATTAAAATACACGTAACACTTATCCAGCATTAGAGAGATTAATTCATTAGTGACTGAAAAGTGCTAAGTAGATGTTTACAACAATTAAGAACCAAGTAGGATGTTTTCATCACCAAAAAGAAATGTAAAATACAAGCAGCACCAATGTGAATGGTGGAAAACAAAATTAAAGCAAAAGCTTCCTTCCATTCCAATGAATGTTTGAAAGCCAAAACAACAACAAAAAGCAGTCAGTCAAGCAGACTGTGGTTTTGAGTATCTTGACTATCTTGACTCCAACTCTTTAAGAAAGCACCATAGGCTGGTGTATAAGAAAATTTAAGCAGACTTTACAACTGCTTTGCGTATACAACTTCATAAAACATCTCATGATGGAAAGCGGCTGATCCCACAACATCCCAGACATCCTCTATTGCTCTAGATTTAGTTAAATTAAACCACTCACAAGATTATCCATGGATGATATCAGAAGCCTTAGTAAACCATCCCCAAATTTTCCACTATCAGATATCTTAGCTATTATTTTCCTCTGGAGAAGTTGCACATGGGTTGGAGTTAGCAGATGTAGTGCTGCTTAAGACACCTATGCATGCAGCCTAATCTCATTCCTCTCAGTGAGAAGCAACTGAAGTATGTGTGATGGCTCCTAGTTTATAACACAGGCTGGAGTCTGACACCCAATTGTACTCATTATCAAAATCTATATAAATGCTGTCCAAATTATTTAGCATTAAAAGCTTCCATCCTTTGAAGATAAACAGGTTAACAAGCTTTAAAATCATTAATGAAGTAAGGCTTGAGGAATATCCTTCTGAGCAACATAAACATTGGCTCAGCTTGTATCTCATGCCATCAACAAAGAAAGATCACTAGCAGACCCAGGCCAAGATGCTGTGGGAAATGAGTAGAAGGCAATAACAGCTGGAAATATTTGGCACATACAATAAAGTTTTGAAACCCTTTGGATACTGGGTTTCAAAGTTCTTCTTCTTCTTTTTTTTTTTTTAAAAAAAAAACAAACTACAAAGTATTTCATTAGCACTTGCATGAGAAACAAGGTCAGCAGCACCCAGGTGTGCTATGACATTGTTACCTGCCATGAGATGATGCAAACATCCCTCTCCTTCCTCCCTCTCCCTCTCCAGTTATTTATTCACAGAATGCACATAACAGGACCTCTTCAAAGCTAATGTTGTGTAGGAATACATATCTGCCTGTGTATACTACAACTAGAAATCCAGTCTTAGGGTGCTTTGCAGATTGAATGGGTTTTATGCAGTAGTGCCGTATATTTGTCCAGCTTTGCATTTCCTAACAACTTCCAAACATGACAGGCAGTTTAACTACATTTGAGGAGGTCCCAAGTTTCTACAGTGCCATAGGAGATCTGCATGAGGATGGAAGATACCACCAAATGCCCCCATTGAGAAAAAAGCTGCAACAGGGAACAGCATCGCCCTGCTGAGTCAGGTTGGAGAGGACACATACAGCTGAGCACAAGGCATCACCCACACTGCCTTTTGCCCAAAGGGTAGTTTTAAGGAAGATGAGAGTATGTATGCAGGGAATATGAAAAGGGGGAAAAACATATTAGAAACATTGCTGGAGGGGTCAGAAGAAGTTCAACTGTTAAATCTGGAGGGGCTTTACAATTTCTTTATTTTTACTGGCAGAAATTTAGGATGCAGGATGCAAGACTTGACATAACTAGATTTCTACTGCTTAGAAAAAAAGTAGTTTCTACTGCAATGGTTCCGAGCTATTTAGACATCTCACTCAGATGAAACCTGCTTATCCGCTGATCGGTGTGATGGGGAATGAGAAAAATAAGAACACAAATACTTGTGTGCTGTGGTACAGGAGTCTCAGTCACCACCTGGAGCTGGCTGTGCTCACTCTCCAAATGTAAACAGAAAAGATTATTCCTGTCCTGAAAAAAATAAAAACCCCTAACCCGTAAATATTTTTCCCATTTGCCCTAAAATAGCAAAACCCACACTAAACATAAACTAACCACCCTCTTTAATGGTGATTATAGCCTTGCTGGATTCTGTGCACAATAACAATGGTTTGAATTTGTTAAAGGTTGCAGGGAAAAGTACAGCTGCAAGACCTTGTAGGTGGCAGTGTGTTTTTGTTCCTCAGCTTAACGCCTATGCAGTAGCTGGCTACACAGTGAGTATTTTTAAACAGCAGTCTCTACAGAATAAAAGGAATTGTCTATGCACTATTGAGCAAAGTAAACTGGTAGATAAAGTTATGACCAGTACTTTCTGAAGTTTCATAGCTATTTCACCTGTGCAAAAGCCGTCAGAGAAAAGAAGTAAATAACCCGGCTCCTTGCCTGTCTATCCTAAGGAGAAGGATCACTCCTGCTGTTGTTAGTTATATACAGAGCTCTGCCATGACACTGGAATACAAGGAATCCAGAGAGTGCTTCTCTCCCATGATTTTTATGTACTGGAAAGGAGCAATAACAGAGTCAAAACATATTTGGATTCAATCAGTACAGCATGACAAGCACTCAGTTGTACTCCAGGCCTTTGCTTGGATAAACAGTGATGTGTCTCGTGAAATGTTCAAACCAAAAAAATAAATAGCCTTTAAAGACACAAACTGTCTGTATAAACAGGGGTTAGAGGAACACTGCTGGATTACCAACACCTTTTGAGGGAAAAAGAAATCAGCAGCTCTCCCTTTAGCAGGGGTGGAAAACTGGGTTGCAGGTCCTGCAGCGAGGCTTCCTGCAGTCCCAGGAAAACACAGGAGAGATGTCCAGGTACCCACATCCACACAATACCTGCCTAATGTTCATAACTGAACAAGGACCTAAGTAGCAACTCAGGCAAAAGCAGACAGCAAAAGAGAGCCTGAAGGCATTGCTGATGTGCTAGATCCCTGCAATGAGCAAGAAAACTGCTAAACAAAGTTTGTTTAATAGTTTAGGGGGACAAATCTCTGCTGATCCCTACAAGAAAGGGGCAGAAGTCTTAGCACAGGATTACCAAAAAAATAAATACAGTGCAAGCAGTGATCTGGTTTCCTTTTGAACCTAGCAGATACACATGAATTCTTATCTTCAGGAATTCTCCAAATTAGTTACACAATTCCTTCTATTGGATTTATCGAGCTCAATCTCCCAGCGGTTTAAGCATCTCACTCCCTCCAGTCCTGTTTGAAGCTTCACTCTGTAAGTGATCAGGAACCTTCTAGTTTCCAGCCTAAATGAACCAGATAACAAATACTTGATCTGGGCCTAGTATTATGCTCTTATATAGGATTTTCCCCTCCTTTATACGTAAGCCTCTAATCTGTTTGCAGATAGTTGTCCTGTCCTCTTATAAGCGTCTGCTCACCAGGCTAAACAAATAAAGGCATTGTTATGTCTTTGTAAGGAATAACAGGGAAAAGTTTAATTTATCCCATTCTTCTAACCAACATACTAATCTGCACCTGTTTGAATTCATGTTAAGCTCAGTCAAAGCTAGGTGATCTCAGCCGTGCATGAAACTTTATCATTGTCACATACAATGGCTTGGCTCTAACAAAAACATATTGCTTAGTGTGCTCTAAAAGCACATTAGGCTTTTCACTGCTACTTCATGCTGGTTGCTCATAGGCATCCAAAAATTTGAAAAACCATCATGTTTTTTATTTTTCCTTCTCCTTCTCCTTTTCTTTTTCTTTTTTTTTCTTTTTTTTTCTTTTCAACCCAAAGGATTCTATGATTCTATGATATCCATCTACAGAAGAAGGAAATGTACACTTATTACAAGATTAAAAAAAAAAATAAAAAAACCTGCTATTAGGATATTGCTAAATTCTTTGACAGCAGGCACAACAGCTTGGCACTGTCAGAGAGCACATACAAAGCTCTAAATCTGGTAGCAGAAATAGAACTTTTGTAAGTCAGAAAAATTGATCCATATGTTTGCTGGATTAGCCCCAGAAGAGTTCATTATGTTTAATACAATATGCCTTGAGAAACAGGGGCATGTTTTTATTAATATGAGAGGAACTCATTTACTCCAGTTCCAGAAAGACAACCCATTCAGAAACAAACCCCAAAAGACAACAGCAATCCATCCAGCTTTCTGCAATGGCCTCTGGACGGACATTCAACGCCTCTGCCTGAGGTTTGGCAGGGGAGCTGTGGTGCTCTGGGTCAAAGGAGGGAACAGCATCACTGAAACCATGCAACTGGAAAGCTGCAGCAGTAACACCTTCCCAGAAGCCCAAGAACCCCAAGAGAAGCTCTGCAAGATCATTTTGGTAATGGACAAAGTTAGTGCACTACCACTCTACCTCAGACAAAACATTATTTTGAAGAAATTGTATCACTTTGTTTGATGGTTGATACTGTTCACGACTTAAAAGGTTTAAGGAGAAAGCACAAGTCCATTTTCAACAGTTGCGAGGGAGATGAGAGGAAAAATGCCTGATGTTGGAGGTCTTACAAACTTAAATGAGACCCATAGGATGTGAAGGCACAGATAAACAAGTTCCAGATAACTGAGAAGACCTGAAGAGCAGGAGAAACATTAAAAATAAAGGTCACAGGAATTTATAGAAACATGAAGGCAAAACTCTAGTGACATCTTTGGAATAGAAGTTTAAAACTGCCAAATGCAACACAAATGAATGACAAAGTCCAAGTGAATGACCAAGTAACAGCAAAGCACTACTGTGTTGAAAACTGGCCTGCCAGCAATGTTGCCTGCTCCTGACTGCCAAATAACCACCACAAACTCATCAGCCATCACTAACAGAACAAGATTAATTGCACGATTTTTGTTTGTTTGCTTGTGGTTACTGCTGTTGTTGTGCTTTTTTTAAAAAAAATTAAGTATACAAATACATAAGATTCGAGTGAAATGTTTAATGAAGAACAGTTTACTTAGCTGTAGTCACATGCACATGCTCACAGTGGTCTCAGGGAAAAGTTTTTGGCCTTCAGCATGTCAGGGACATGTCAAAGAATTATTAAAGAAACTGAACTTAAAGCTGAGAAGAGCCAGAGCTAAGAGTTTAGCTTCTTCTTGAATTTGAATTATGGCCTACTTCTGGATTGCATGGCGTTCCAGAGGAAAGAAGTAAAACGTGACCTAAAAGGATTGTTTTCAAGTGCACTTAGACACCTAGCTCTTCATGAATTGCAGACAACTGACTAGGAGAAACGATCTGCTCTAACTTTTGCCATGGGTTGGTTTGGTTATAGCGCTACCCATCTAGGGAGCCAGGAAAGCAGAATGTCTTCTTGGATATCTGACTAATGAGAAGAGCATACTACAAATCCACCCTACTACTTGTCCTGTTAATTAGCCAAAGAGAAAACTTTTGTGATACCCTGCCCATGCACAAACATCATACCACTGCTAATTTCCTCTCCTTCTGACATTTGCATTTATTTACAAACTCCATAAGCAAAACACTACTGAACACTCGAGGAAGCACATTCTTTGCTTATGATGCCAAGTCTCCTTCCAGCTAGGAGCTGAATCACGAGAGCTTTTTCTCTCTCACAGCTTCATGCTTCAGATGAATCTGTGTGATGTTTCTGCAGGCTTTCCTTGGCTGCTGCTCTCTCAGACTCACACTTCCATGGGAAGACGAGCACCAGTTGTGTTTTTTATCTGGCTTCTCGTAAACTGCATACACAGATCACAGTGTCACTGAAACCTATATGTTGGACAGTGATGTTTGTTATTTCATCTATGCCAGAAGAGAGCCAAATAACATTCTTACTCTTACTGCGAAAGTTTCATCTAACTATCCTACCACTGACTCTATTGCACAGACTCTATTGCTGCCCTTCCACAAGTCACAAACCATTTTTGATGGTCAGCTAAAAGACAAGCCAAAGAATCATCCCTTTTACACTTTGCTCACCGCTATGGTTATTTTCTGCACAGGAATCAAAGGGACAATCCTGGTCTTAGGCTTGAATCTAGTATCAAGACAAGGTCTATGTTCCCTTTCCTTTGAAAAGGGAACGTCTGGACATGAATCAGGCACCAGAACTATTGAGAATGATGGAGTTAAGCAGAGCTGAATTAATCCCCTTCCAGCCCCCCTGCCCCCTCACTAAAAGCCTTGGGAAAGCTCTAATCCAAGCTTAGTCTCTAGGTACAATATGTGTCAAGGCCATAAAGTGCAAGCTTGCAACTAAAGGTGCTTTGAATACACAACAGATTTCCCAGATGGGAATTTCCTTCATTATTATTTTTAATTTTCCATTTCCTAACATTCAAATACCAAAGAATACATCCAAGCATACTCAGCTTTGAAGAAAGCAGTTAAGCAAGGACTAAACTAGGAAAGAACACTTGGCCTTCTCCAACATGGCCATTACATTAACTCCTCTGAGAGCTGGTCTTTTGAATCCAAACACAGTTTGTTTTTTTTTAAAGTCACTAGCGATTACCGGAGGAAAAAAATAATTGTTGGGAAAAGCTTGGTTTATTCACTGACGAACATAACATTTAACTCCATCCCAAGCTTTCTGGAGCATGATACATTGCAAGATGATGGCATGCTGTACTATGAGGGTCAGCTTCAAGGGCCAGGAAAAAACAGTCACCCAGAACTTGAGGTCAAAGGAAAAGCACAATTAGTTTTTGGAATGGAATGACTGGTGGGCACACAGCATTAGGACTGATCTCTGGCAATACAAAAATACTTATTTTTATGTATAAACTAATTCTATGTACAAGTTTAAATAAGGAATATCTCTAAGAGCTGTTCTGTGGACTCCAGGACCAACAAAAACAGGTTTTCAGAGTAGTATTTAAAAATAAATTTAAAGGCTCTTGTCAAGAAACCCCAAAGATGAACAGTTAAACCCAAGACTATTTCAGCATGTTGTCTTTTTGCCTTCATGACCACTAAACACCAGGAAAGGAAAAAGGGAAAAAAGTATATATATTTTTAGGATCCTTCCAGAGAGAGTAGTATGCATCAACTGCAGACTCCTAGATCTTCCTCTTTTAAGCCAAGATTGCTCCAGCTAAGAGCTTTTTACAATCTGTGGTTAAATCAGAAAGGTATAGCAAAGGGGCAATGGCCTATATAATGGAGGCCTAAATGTAACTTTAGGGTTTGCCAGTGAAAGCTGGTATTTTTTGAAGGGACAAGTACATCAGTGTCACCCAAGTCTAAGCTTTCAAAATAACTTCAGCTGTCACCCTTCTTCACCAAAAGTCAGTAATAAGTAATGAGATTAAATGTAAGTGTTGGCAGTACTGCCAATGCCCAGGAGAAGAGGCCATGCTTTTCCAATCCCACAAATGTAAAAAGAAGCCCCATAACCTTTGAGAAATGCAAAAATGTTACATGAAAACATAAACTCAGCTGTTTTTCTGAACATATCACCCCAGTAAAATGTGCTTATATGCATAAAACCTCTTTAGTCAGGAGACATTATAATCACTTCAGTAACTGGAGGCTTCTGCAATTCCAGGGCTGCATTTAACTGGCTTTACAGACCATGTTTTACTAAATGGTCATGGAGGACCAGAAGGGTTCTCCTCCATCCTATGTGCCTCTCCCAGTGTAGCGGTGACTGCTGCCTCACTAGGTACTGCAAAATATGATGATGGGAAGAAACCCTCTCACTCCATGTGAAAGAAAGGAAGAAAAACACAGGTGAATTTGCCCTGAAATAGGGAGGAAAAGGCATTTCCTCCTCTTTTCAGAGCATTTCTAGTTTTTGTCCTTTTATTATAGTGCAGTTTGTTTTCAATATCAGAAAATGTTATTCCCAGGGTGAGGTGAAACTGAAATCCTGAAAAGTTCCTGTCTTCTTGGCCCATCAGTGAAAGCATTTTGAAATATCTGCTTCTATTAAATGTTTTCTTTGGGTAACTTCCACTAGGGTTTAAGTCTTAATGCCTTATTTCCATTAGAATGTCCTTTGAACAGAATTTTATAAAAGCTTAAATGAAATGAGAGAACATTTAGGTCAGAACTTGTTCATAACAATGTTTCTTCAGGACTTTATTAGCCTGGGATTGAATGAACTGTCTTGTACCAGCTGGCAAACAGTAAATAAAAGTCTGGGTAGTTTTAGGGTTTTGTTGGTTGTTTTTCAGTTCAGTGAGCCTTTCACAGCAACTCCTGTGAGGGAGCATTTTAAGCAGCAATGCTTGAGAGACAGTCAGAATAGGGCACGTATAGAACCGTGCGGTAGCTCAGAATATAGTCAGCTGAAAATAAGTGCAGCAGATTTTGCAGTCTGTGGGCCAAGTTTTGTTCACATTTAGGCAGGCCTGGGTCCAGGTTACGTCTATAATTTCACTGAGTTCAAAAACACATCTAAACTTTGAGCTGGATCTTGAAAAGTGCTGTCTGTGTTTCTGAATCCAGCAGAGAGAATAAAAAGGTATTTAAAAGCATTTGAAAAGAAAATCCTCCTCCAGCTGTTAGAGATTGGAAAAAATCCCAGAGAATGAAGGGTACCCCACCTCCCCAAATTTTGTTAATATTATTCATTATGCCTTCTTTAGTATCCCTTTTCCTTTCCATGGTGGGCTGTAAAGAAGTGAAGTACACAACTATTCCTGTGGCCACAGCAAGCCTTAAAAAGCTCCTTGTACAGAGCATTTTTCTGCAGGATGCTCCAGCTGGTTTTCAGCGTATGAATGAGACAGAACCAAAGCAGTAATCCCTAAGAGAGGGAAAATAGTCAGGAGAAATACATTGTCAGAGTACATGTGCTTTCTGACAGCATTGAAGAGGTTAATCGTGACGGCACTGGAGCATGTGATTCCATGGTTACGAGCCCTGAAAATTTGTCCCACTGTAAAAGCTTCTCTATATTTCTTTATACATTGTAATCCTTAGCAGGAAAAAAAGTTACTCCCCTGACTTGCAATAAATTACAGCTCCAGGCAAAAACTTCACCAGAAGAAAAGTGTTTCTGACCATCCACTTTTATCTATATACGAGATACAACCAGTTTATGTTGCAGAAAGTCTCCAGTACATTCAGTTATAATTTCAGCCAAGGTTAACTAGCGTCCCCCAATGCCCCTCAAACCCCGGACTTGCTCTGGAGCTGCAGTGTTGCCCTCGAACACGCTGGTGATTTTCCACTGTCTGCAGAGCACACAGTCTGATGTTCCTCAGGCTACACAGCTCACGATTTTCTAACCAGACAATCCATTTCTTCATGATGCACCTCACTTAACACTGCCCTCTTCAGAGAAAGTCGAAGGTTCTCACCTCTGAAATTAAATCCTACCTGTTTGCTCAGTTTGTCCTAAGAAAATAAGTTATTCATAAGTTATTAAAATAGCTCTCCCTTCCTCATTAGTATTACTTTTTGTAGACATTCTTCCATATTCAAAGGCTTCTCGAAAACCTCTGCTCTTTGCGTTTGGTTCCATATTGGGGGCAAAAGGAAAAATATTTTCTAGGATGCATTTAAACAAGTGAGGGCTACGGTTGTGGCTCAGTCCTGTGAGAAAGACAAGGTTTAATACTGCTTAAATGTGACTATCAGCTAGCAATCTTCTCTCCTGTGTATTAGCTGTAGCAGAGATTTGCTAAAACACATGCCGCTTGAGAGGACAATATAGGTTTACCCTCTCAGAGGGAGACTTCTTGCTGCAGCTCGCATG
>NW_009718034.1:33011-52195 GCF_000703405.1 Apaloderma vittatum
GAAAGTGTGTGCCAAAAGCAGAAGTCCTCTGAGTCAATCTGGTAAGGCTTCTTCCTCATCCTTGCAGAGATTTTATATCCTCCAAGCCTTTTTTCCCCCGACTTCCCCAAATCTGCCTTAAACTTCAGTAGCGTGTTTGGATAACCTGATGTGGCTCCTCTAACTCTCTAATAAGGCCCCCAGGACCTGGTGAGGAAGATACCTGACCAGCATCCTCGTGTTTTTCCAGATTTAACTGAGGGGCTTACAGAACCTGAGCTTATCAGGAGTTGTACGTAGTCAAAAACATTTTAACTGTTCTGAGTTCAGAGCCACAATCCTAAGACATAGTTTATTTGTTTATTAGGCAGCATTATGATGTCCTGGGAAACTTTTTTAAGTTGCTTATATCCTGTGAAGTGACATCACTGAAGTGAAACACTGGGTCACAGTGTCACAGCTGGAAACTTTGGAACCATCATAACAAGATCTCCAAGTTTCCAGTTCAAAAGTTCTGCAGTGATGAAGTATTTTCCCTCGTAAGGGTATTTAGCTCAGGATTCTGCTTTGCATGGTTCATGGTGAGTAGGATTTAGTACTAAGCTATTGATAGGGTATATTCTGGAAATCCTAGCTGTAAGAGCGCTATATATGGAAAAACGCAGTGTTGGAAAGCTAGAACATGACAGAGCAGGAGTTACAGACTTAGGATCAGACAAGAGATCCTGAGGGATAACTGAGAAGACGGTCTATGTCAAAATGATATTTGTTAAGGCAGAGGATGCAGATGAATGCATGGAAGAGGTCTCATACAGAAACATCCTATGTTCAGCTTTTCCCTGTTTGACCAATGGAACTCGATGTTCTTGTGTCTCTAGCCTTCAGATTTTTCAGAAAGTGGATAAACTTGAACAATGATGCACATAATTTCTGCAAAACTTCTGGATGAAGTTATTTTCAGGGAATGAAGCTGAGCCTGACTATCATCAGTTGTCTAAATATTCTCTTCTCTATTGAGACTGCTAATGGGGACAATATTTCTGGTAATAGACTTACTACAAAACTAACATCTAGTTAATATGGAAACCCAGATCCAGCAAGAGTTTTATGCCTATTCCTTGAGGGTGCACATTTTCTCACCAAGCACAGAATGCTTCAGTTTTTCTCCCAAGCCCTTTTACTGACTGCAATACAATTCCGAAATTAATATTTCCTTGAAACTCACTTAAGATGCATTTGTAGTGGTGAAAAAAAAAAGTCACAAACTTTACCAAAAAACAGTTAGAAAGACCTTCAAAATATATAAACAGAATTTGCTGCATGGTTTAATGGCGCACCTACGACTAATCAGCACAACGAGAAAGATTATTAAATATTTTTAAACTACCTGAGAAAGTTCAGCATGGTCTGGAGAAAGAAAAGTTAAGAACTGAGTATTCTCACATACAAAATACAAAGGAGTACTTCTTAAAGATAAAAGTCACAAGAATAATTATTTTAGTGCCAGCTCCAGCTGTCTGGAGAACAAAGAGCAACCTGATACAATCTGAAGTACATCTGATGGAGTCAGCTATCCATTCACTGTAGCTACTTGTTATTTTTTTAGCCCTGTGGATTACGTCCCAGTGAAACAAACAAAAAAAATAAACAAAAAAAAAAGAAGGGGGGACATAGTGGGAACTGAAGATGTTCTTCACAGAAGGAAAAGAAACATGAAGCTGCTAGGTGACTCACGTGAAGTCATCCAAGAAATTTTGGGCAGAAGGAAGGAATGAAGTCAGCTCTGATTTTAACACTAATGGCTGAGACAGAAAATAGCAATCCCTCTCCTCTCATCTTTCTGTATCTGAAATACTGGCACCAAGACTCACTATGGACCAGCAGAGAGTTTTGCCTATAGAAAACTCCAGAAGGAAAAACAGTTAAGCTCTCTATTTCTCAATACATCAGAGTAATATTCACACAAAAATATTATTTTACTTCCTGAAAAATGAGTAAGATCTCCCTATCCTTCAATACAAAACAGTATTGGGGTAGGGGGGAGGGGAATGAAAAGACAATTTCTCCCCCGCAAAATCCTGAAAGAAATTTTCTTCAAGGGCCCAGCATTCTGCCCCTCTAAAAGCTATCAAGAACATGAAACAGTATCTTCCCAGCGTTTCAAGCTCTTTCATAAAACACATTTAAAGAGAAACAAACAGTTTGTATAGCATGGTGAAGAGCTTCTGAACAATCTCTCTTTTCATCAGGATCCAAGCTGGGTTTCAAAAGCTCCTTGGGACATGCCTAGCTATTTCTGTTCCACAGCAGCACAGTCATGGAAAGTTTTCCATGTACCACAGCAAGGCCACAGAGTACACAGTTTATCACCAAAGTGTCTGAGCTTGCACGATAAAAAACAAACAGGGAGTAATATATGGCAAAGCCTTGAAAGCAGAATTTTGGACTCTAATTAGCTGGTTAGAGGTTCTTTTGAAAGGGTTGTTTGGGCTAATAATTTTCTTGTTTAGAGAACAAGAACAAGTTTACTTTGTCTGGACCCTAATCGTGGGTTTATAGCAGATTGTTATCAGTGCTTTTTCCCTGGAATTTAGTTTCTCTGCACAGATTTAAAAGAATAAGTCTTCTGTTCCTTCACGGCAATAAGGTGTTATGTAGCTGCTCCTGTATATGTTTTGCCCATACTTGGGGTGAATGGGAACTGGCTTGATTTTCATTTATGCACCAGTTTTCTGTTGCTCTCTGGCAACAAGAGCCTACAGGATACCTGCAGGAGGCCTCCTTCAGGAGCACTGAGCTGACATTGAGGCTCCACAGTGTTTTGCCCTTTCCTGTTCTGCTGTGCAAAGATTTTAGCGGGTAGCCGTTAGACACATGTCCTCTGTCTTCGGGAGCTGATGGAAGGGACTTCAGAGTAGTTCACAGGCTTCTTGTGGGTCAGAAATGTTGCCGAGTGGATTTGGCAGGCAGCTGTGTTCAAGAGCAAATGAGCAAATTCAAGCTCAGTGGTTCCTGCTGTGCCATATCTCATAGCTGAGGACTTGCACATCTCATGACTGCCCACTGATATACTTTCGCTGGTCAGATGCCACAGCACCAACGTGGAAACAACAACATTGCTTCAGAACTACGGCTTGGCTGCTCCAAAGAAATAATGATTTAAAACCACAAAGAATGGTGAGAATCAGGACTTGAGATTTGTCTAATTTTTATAGAAATCAAGAGTAAATCACAGAAAGGAAAAATTATTTGTTCCACTTAGTTATGCACCTTAAGGACATACAGGACAAGAGGACAAATGGCCTCTTGTTTTCATGTATCTCATTAAAGTTTTTTCACATCTTCCCCCTTGTTTTGTTTTCTACACAAATCTCTCTGAAGTCCTTAGGGCATGTTCACTTGATCATTCTGTGATCATGTTATCACAAATGTAGGACTTCTCCAAAAGAACAGATGTGCCAAATCAGTCCGAGGATGCTGAGCTGAATGGAAAGTACGCACTGATCAAATATTTACTATTGCTTATGGGGAGGGAGCTGAGAGGTTGGCATTTCCATGACATTTTGTTCCTGTAAAGCCACGAACGGTTCTATAACCTTTGAATGTTCCTTGAAATCGTTAATCTCACACAAGAAGCAAACTGAAACATTTAGAAAAGATGAGATTACTTATTCTCAGACCATGATATCACACATAAATAACACTCATTAGTGAATGTCATTAATAAATGAATCCTCACAATGATTATGAAAAAAACTGATCATAACAAAAGAATTTACAGCTTAAGAGCAGGGTGGCATAGTGACTCTGTGCAAGGTTATCTTGCTCTGTCCTGTTGTAATAGGCACATGTGCTTAGCTGAAAGTTTATTTTAGAAAGCATATTCATATTCCAAATATCAACTAAGAATAATAGTCTACAACTGCTAGGTGTTTCCATATCATCCACTATCCAGAGTTGCCAGAACACTCTGTAAGAATCAGTGAATTAAAAAGCTATTACCACTTCCACCCTGCATGGGGTCATTTCTCATCATCCCTTTTGAAAGTTGCTATTAGAGGTGTGGCTTGAGGTACAGACTGGTTGGGCTTGCATAGAAAGGAAGCAGAAATGTAAAGTATGTGCCATGTTCAAGAACATAACAGTGGAAATTCCAAATGTACAGATGAAATGGTCAGCACAAGAAATTTAAATATTTCCAGTGGCTGATATTTCTGGCAGAACAGAAGTCTAATTCGTCTCTTTTAAAAATGCACAAATAGCCTTCTTCTGAAGCAGCTGGCTTCACCCTCTTTTTTTTGCTTCTTTGAAACCCTGTTGGGATGCAGTAGACATACACATACACCTTCTTCATCAGGCATAACAACCAGTATACCTCAAATCTATCTAGTTCTTCTCCCTGGGAAAAGTGCAAGATTGCTACCTAACCTGCATTTATTAATATTTTGTGTAATACAGTTTAAGAATGTTCCAAGTGGCTTAAAACAGTAGCAAGAAGTGTCATGGAGGAGAACTTGGTGCATTTGGTAAATAGTCTTGTGTAAAGCCATAATAGCATGTTTCTACCAAGAGAGATCTGTAATGGAAGAGTGGATAAAGGCCAAAAAAATCCGAAACAAAACAACAAAAAACCCAAGTGCCCTAAAACCTCTCCCAAAAGAAGAAAAACCCCACAAGACCATAAAAATAATGCTAATACTACTACTAATAAAAAAATCCATTCACCACTGAGCCTAAGATATTTCACCTGCAGCCTGAGGGAACTACAAATTGGTTTAAACTATGCTTAGTTTTGCAATAGATATGGATTTCACTTATCCTTTTTGTAGCTTATTTTATTCTCGACCTGCATGTCATTATCACAAGCATCTCATAATTGCTACAACACAGAAAAGACAGTTGGATTTGTTGGGGTGGCTTTATACATCTGTTTCTACTCTATATTCCTGTGCCTCTGTACGTCTGCAGAGATGCACAACTTATCACAGCAGGCAAAGTACTTTTAGAGTTGCTGTTAATGAAATGCAAATTCTACACTGTGATTTCCCTAAATCTTAGTCTCCCATAAAATGAGGAATTGCATAAAATTGCTTTTGCTCTGCAGACCAAAAGGAAGCTACAAGACAAATACAAGAGAAAGATTTTAAATCAGAACTTAACTGCAGATACTGCCACAGCCCAGCCCACCTCCAGGTAGCAAACATCATGGTGTTTTTTGGAAGACCTTGGAGAAGTCCATGCACTGGTCCCAAGAGCATCATCAAATTCCAGTGAAAGTAAAAACAAATAAACAACCCCCCCCAAGAGATACTTTGAAGTATTTCTCCTGTATTAACCTCACATCACATCACAGAGCACCCATTTTTCTTGAACATTTTATGAACAAGCCTATACATTCATCCAAGCTCATGCATCTTGTATTTCGTCATTTGCTCTAACATCAGATCTAAATGTGACCATTAAATTCTGGAGGCTTCTTTAAAGTGCAGATTAGAAAATCCCTTCTTTCTTTCATTTTGGTTTTGTTATGTTTACAGACTCTTCCCTCTGGGAATTTGCTGTGGTCAAAAGTCTTCATCATGAACTCACACTGTACTACATTTGCTATAAAAACAAGAAGTCAGTGCCTTCTCCATTGCCTTTTCAAGAACTGTGCTTTATGATGTTTTAATTAATCTCCTCTTACCTTGACAATTTAAGAAGTAATTTGAACATGCTTTCACTGATTTATTATCACAACTTCAAAGCTGTGGTCATTGGTACAGTAGCCTGGGTGCTCATTACGTATTCCTATATGGGTTCATTTCTGGATGTATCATGCAGCAGCTTCTTTTTCTTCCTTAAGATGGTCTCACAAGACATAGCTATTTAAAAAGCATGAAAAGACCAGAAACTGCACTATCATCATCGTAAGGTGCTGGGAGCTCCGAGTAAAGCAAAGGCGACTTGAGCTGTATCACAAAATAAAATCCGGTTCTTTCAAAATCGATGCTGGGACATCTTTGATATTTTCAAGGGATGATTTACAGCAAAACTTACAGTGGTAACAAAGATGTAAGAATGCACAGCATAGGCAAAGCTCAAGAACATATGAGAAAGAGAATTCAATGTTTCAGATAAGAGTGAAAACCAAAAAAACCCACCACAATTAATCCAACTGTAGAATATGGTAGCAGAATTATTGAAGAGCTAGAGGAAGCCCATCACTTCTTCAGTCTTCCAAGAATCAGAAGTATTTGGCAGACACTTGGGACACGCCTCAAACATTATTTATAAAAATGTCAAATCATAGTGATCTTCCATGAAAACCTCACAGTATCACAACTGTAAAATGTATATTTTAAACACGACTTTAAAGTTTCAGAATTGCCTGAACCATCTGCATCTCTGTCTTTCATATGTATATATGTATGTATGTCTACGCATATATGTACTCATAAAGCTATTTGTTTGCCTTTAAAATGTATTTCTCACAAGTCAAAACACCCTCCTCATTGCATAAAATTGGTTTAAACATTGATCTCTATGGCAGTATCTTTGTGGGTTTGGGGAATTTGCAAATATTTGCACTTTGAAAATCCCATAGTGGAGAAAAGCAATGTTTCAGCAATCAAGAACATGGCCCTGAGCATGATTCACTGTAGCTAAGCCCCTAAAGAAGCAGAGCTAGTGGATGATCGCCAGTAGAAGCATATTCTTGAAAGGTTAAAAACAAGCCATGAAAACATAAATAGGTGCTCTTTAAAACCCATCATGCACAAGTACTATTCACAGACCAGCAGACACCAAGGTCCAGGCATAGATTCAGGTTCCTCCTGGCAAATAAGAGCTCTCCCGTTAGATATTCTCAGCCAAAGCAACAAAAAACAGATTTGGGCCTGATATAAAAAGTGGTCTTTCCTTGGCTAAGTTTAATCTCTTTTGGGACTACATCCTGAGAGCTCCCTGCCCTGTGTGCTCCCGCTGGCTACAGAAGGGAGGGCAGACCCCCACTGCGAGGAGTTGTGCTGTCAGCTGTATGACGAGGCTCCCCCATTAGCATTTGCCACCTTTGTCAGTCACTGCCAAGGGAAAGGTTTTTGTCAGCACTTTTGCGGACCATAGGAAAATGACTCCCAGCTACCTCCTTCTTTTGGCCCAGAGTCAGCGCAGCTCAGCGCAACCTCAGCAATAGCTTTTGATATACAGCAGTACAAGAACACAGCACCTGAAGCTTCTTGCCGTAAGCCACGTACCAAGAAGCACACTACAGACATTTAGTAGCCATATAAGGAACAACCCTGGCACCAATCTGCTGTTCTCATTTAAGTCTCCCTCACCTCACACTGCTGCAGAATAGCTTGTGCCTGTACAGGCTCCCACAGACTTTTTGGGTTGCACAGCCCTGTGTCTGAAAGCAGAAGTAGATGAGCCCAGTAACTCAATGACCAGTTCTACCATCTGCATCAAACCAAAACACAGACAAGCCCCCAGATCTGTGCTTAGTTCTCAGCCCTAGTGCATTTTTGCCAGATACCTCTAAGGGTTTGTGGCAAGGGTTGTCCTCTCTGCACCCCTCAAATGGAGTAACTGCATTGCTCACCAGTCCTCACCGGTCCAACCCCCAAAGGCACCTGTGGCACAGGTACTCCTGCACCCCCAGATCTCCCCATCATAACAGAACGGCTCCAAGCCAAGGCCAGCTTAGGCTAAGGCTGCCTTTGTGCAACTCCTCCTGTTCCAACCTGCCCAGAAAAACAAGTCCTGAAGAGCTTGTTCCCCTGCTCAGTTTTTATACAAGAGAAGAGCTAGTTTTGTAAAACAAACTCAACCAGGATGAATTCTACCTAGCTTGCTCAACATCTGTAGGAATGCATGGGTTATAAATATAACCAATACTTCCAAGGAAATATGGCTACTTTTGATTCCTCAAGGCCCATACAAAAAGAGAGGGACTACCACAGCAAGAGGCAGCAGAATTTCTTGCTGTGTTTGTAGGGAATTTTACATCTGGCTTTTCCGAAAGGGGAAAAGTCTCTGTGTACTCTGGCATCTTATGTTCAATCCCTCCTGGAAATGACCAAACCAGCAATGATAGCATGCCTGTAAGGGGGAGCCTAGGAGATTTGGTCAGTAGAGGAGAAAAGAGGTGATCATATCGGCTGGAAACTGAGACTATTTGGGCTGTTTCTGTTGGCACTGACCACACCCAGGGAAAATGAAGCTGTCCTCCTCGGGAGCACTTCACGATGATACGAAGCTCTGTGCTATTCTCAGAGTAAATATTGCTGAAAAGGACACGAGTGAATGAATTTGGGCCATGAGCTAAAGAATACAAAAGAACACTTCTGTCTATATCACATGAAAGGCATATTTGAAACTCATTTTAAACAAGCAGCAAAGGGGTCTTTATCTCTCATATGAAAGGCAGACAAGGAAGAACTTGTTTGTTTAAAGTACAAAATTTTATAGATAGTCTGAAGTTAGAGAAAGCATTTTAACCAGCTGAAGCTTGAGCTACTTTAGAGCTGAGAAAATACTTTATCTTCTATGTTTGACCTGGGTAGCTGTTTAAAAGGACACAAAGGTCTGATTTTGAAATCCATCTAGGCAATCTTTTTTTTGTGTGTCCTAGCACCACAAAACAATTTTAATCCCTTAAGTTATCCTTCCCATTGACCAATTTCCATACTCATGTGTTTATAAATCTAGTTGGCCGTTTTATCTGCAAAGTCAGATTTTATCAGACTATAGTAAAACCACATGTTTGTGTGCCCCTCTCTGCTTCCAGCCTATCTCACCTGGCCGAATACGTGGCTTATCCTCTAATAGTTCTGGCAAAGTCACAGGTTCCGTGAGCTAACCTACATCTTATCTTACCAAGTGTCTGCTCCTATAACCTGACATCCTTTGTATGTTTGTATTGTCCTTATGAATTTCATCAGCAATATCTCTCAGACTGCTTTTTATTATTTGTTCCATCCATCGTATTTGTATGCTTTCCAGCCTCCTTGTCTCCTCAAACTTGACAGCCTTAAACACAGTTTCAGTGTGTAATAGCATTAATAAAATTAATCAAGTGAAAAAACCCCTCTCTTGTATTACCCCTTTCCATTAGAAAATGAAGAAGCACATGGCTTGCTTTAATTACAGTCAATACCTAATAAGGCTAGATATTTTCAGCAAGTCTGGAGAAAGATACCATGTCTTTTTTTGATTTATTAATAAACATGAAAAAACAAATGCAGCTCACCTGTACACAGACAAAGTGATTTTTGTTTTTTAAATCTCCATTCACATTTTTGTCTTTGGCTCTTTTTATTTTCTGTGTCCCACATTCAAAAAAAAAAGAAATAAAACTAAAACACAATCAGAGGGCTTCTTTGCCAAGATTTGACACATTCTGAGATTACGTAGGGAGGTTTCTCTTGTGCAGCATCTGGACATATGGAGGTGTTAAGAAGAGCTAAACTACTGGGAAGGGCCTGCTGTTGAAGGAAACACATGGATAGGTGAGCATGGATTTGGTGAAACTTAAAGAAGGTTTACAATTCCTGGAACTACCAGAAAAGTTTGGGCCAGAAGATGGTGCTCCGAATTCATATAAATGAATACAAAGACAGCAAAAATATTTAGGATGCTGGTGTACCTACCTATATGCTTTTTCCAGTTCATTATTTTTATTTCCGATAGCATCTCCAGTTCTTGGCCTCTGGTACTAAACCTGTCTGTGGTGGGGATGTTTAAACTCTCTCTGTGAGCGACACTTACAGCTTTCAGATCAGCCACTTCCTCTACTCAGCCTACCAATTTACAAAACAGATTGCAACTTACCATAAAAACCTTCACCAAAGTCCCAGGAAAATAACGGTACCCATAGTTTTTTAAATTAGCGCTCCTCCTCTGTCCATGACAACTTTTAAGAAAACACGGTGTGGATCAGAGGCACCAGATTGATTTACCTTGGACACAGAAAGCCTCTGCAGAATTAGAGGTACCACAGAGCTCCTATTGTGGAGTGTCCTCAGAAGGTAAAAGTATGGAACAGTGAAACATTTATTGCAAGTTTTGTGTCTTGATAGTGCAGAAAGGAATGCACAAGCTTTCTTCCGCCCCATGGCCATATTTTTAAGGTTTGGTAAGAACAAACTGCTTCTTAACATTGAATGATACACACCGCTCCTAATGCCATTAAAACGTTGGTAATATTTTTCCCAGCTTACTTTTTCTGTCTGCTTTTGTTTCAAAAATTAAGCTAGGTTCTTTTTCAAGCTCACTGTAACAAAATGCACATAATCCTTTGGTAACAACTACCTCCACCATGGAAATAGGAGTGAAGAGGTAGCTTTCTCTCTGCTTCTCCCTCCTCTTATTTCTACCATATCCACATATTTACAAAAAGTATAATTTTGACCTTTTCTTTTAATTATATTTACTGTCCTGTGGGTGGATGATGCCATCTCCTAAGCTGTAAACTGACTTCACTTATTACCAACATTCCTAATGCTGCTGCTGCATTGGGAAAAAAGATTCCCCATAAACCACCTACACACACAAGAATTCCCTTTGGAGAAGGGGCAATACACTAAGTTGGGAAAGGATAAAGGTCAAATCCATAACACATAATTGCTCAGCAAATTTGAGGTTTTGTGGTGTAAAAGTGACAAGACTTTTTTATCAAACAGGGCTGCACTGGTGCTGTCACAGCTATTGAGATTATTCCGCTTCTTGACTCAGCACTGACAGAACAGCCAAAAAGCAATTTCTAAAGGAATAGTAGTGGATGAAAACTATTTGAGCAATCTGTGATACGCAGTGCCACCAAACGTCATTTCTTGTCACCCTGTGACTCACTTAAGGAGCAGCTATGAAAACCACAAAGCTCTCTTATTCCTCTTCTTCCCCATGAAGCTTAGATCCATTTGCTGGGAACCTGGATGACAGAGGAGCTAATGTTGAGTGGTTTATAGCATCAGACCACTTAAACAATGTAAACTAATGCTAAGTTATTCTGCTCAAAGTCTTTATGATAAAATTTTTAACTTGAGCCTCATTAAAACTAGCATTGCTCCTTGAGTAAAAGAGACTGAGCACACTGTTTCCAGCTTGCTGCATGTGGGACCTGCAATGTTAGTGTTCAGTTTCCAAGATGTGCTGTATTTCACACCTTGTTCTTCTGCAAAGTGAAGAGAAATGGTTGTGTTGTTTTGTGGTTTTTTTTCTGAAATGAAGCTGTCAGTATTTCAACAGAGGAGAAAGCCTCTGAAGAAATGTGGGGATGTACACAATATTAGGAAATAATATTCAGGCAATTGAATTCTCAGGGGTCCATGTGATGCTAAGCCATCTTGTCCCAAGAGACACTGCTTGTACCAGAACTCATATATGAAGAAGTAAATTGTGTCACTTTGACAGAACTTGTTCTGGGAGGTAATGAAATCAGATAAAAGTCTCTGCAAACAAGAACAGCTGCAAACGCTGTCTATGATGAGAAGAGAACAGGGCAGGAAACTCACTGGACTAAGGGCTTTACATGCTCTTTTTCAAGTCCTGTAAATTGCACTGAAGTGTGCGTGAGAAAGGCAGGTAAACACCAAACGAAAGAAATGTTCTTTGTGTCTGGTCCAGTCAAGAACTGAGGCCAAAGTCAACACAAGGAACTAGTTTTAGTCATAAACCCCTCAGTCTGCCTCGATGGCTTGAGGTTTTTCTCTCCCTCCTTAGTAATGTTGTTGCTATGTGCAACAGAGGAAAATTACATGCCCTTTGCTTAAATATTAACTACTTATGATTTGAGGACAAAACACTAATCACAGGCTTTGCATAAATGTTCTACTCTTGCACACCAATGAATGGCACATACTCCCTCTTCCGAAACGACGTCATGTTTACGCCTTCTCAGAAGTATGTAGAAAGTCGTAACTACTCAGTTGGCACGAAGAATTGCTTTATATTCCTATCAAGTGGAGAATTGTAAAATTATAGCAACATGATACACTAAAATGGAATATAATATATAAAAATGAATGAAAAAGAAAATACAATACCCGGACCATGGGCATTAAAGTCTCTGTGGGAACGACACAGTTGCAGACTAAACACAGTGTACATTGAAAACAATGACGCCTTCACAGAAAGGAGATGGATCTCATCTAAATCTCCTTGAGAAAGAAAAATTAACACATTTCAAATCATAATTGTAAGTCAGAAGGAGACATCTGAAAAGAATGAGAAACATTTGTGCTACACTTCGTACTTAACATTTTCAAACTGCAGCAAGGATATCCCCTTTAGGGAGTTTATCCATTCCTGTGTTTGCCAAACATGAAAATGCGTAATTGAAATGGCCACTTTTTTTTTTTACATTACTTGATTTGGAATTGCTTGAGTGGTTCATCTAAGGCACCGGTTCAGGGTCCTTTTCACTCTGTCCAAATCCAGCACTAGTGATGCAGATTGTGGAGGCTGCAACAAACATGGAGAAGTCGCTCAGACCAGGACCAGAGCACGTGCAGCATGCACGTGCACCAGACCAGACCCCCCTCCCAGCATTTGCTCTCTGACCCCAGGTACAGAGGCAGGACCAGAGTATGTGCAGCATTTGTGTTACCAGCGATTAATACAGATGAGCCATATGGAAATTAAAACAATCCACCCAGAGTTCCTGTAATTGACACAAGAATGAGTGGGCGAATGAGTCCTCAGGGATCCAAGGGTATAAGTTACCTGCACAAAATAATTTCATTGCTCTTTCCTTGGGCTGCATGCTTTGTGGAGCATAAAGCTGCCTGAACCTGAAATAAAGCAGCTTAAAGACTACCACATTATTGTGGCAAATCAGAGCTGCATGAGTGCAATTAGTGAATGTTATTTAACTGCTGGATTCCTCATGAACATATTATATATATAACCACATTATTGCCTGCTTGGATTTTCACTTACGTCCTTGTTGTTTGTGATTCAGTGAAGGATAATTCTTAGTTTATTTTCCAGATTCTTTGTTATCTCTTTCTCCTGAGCCAAGTCCCTAGCAATTAGGCCCCCTCCTGGATCTTGGTGCTCATCAGCTGGTGTTGCTCCTCCCTCCTTCTGTTCCCACCAGCTCTGTGGTGAGTGTTCACAGGGTTGGGCTTGGCTGATGAGGGGCAGACCACACACAGCTGCACGCAGACAACAGCACTACCATCCACAGGCGACATTCACCTGGATGCCCAGGAGGCTGAGAATATCAGATGTAAATCATTCTTGGGTCTAGTTTTTTATTTAAATATTTAATCATGTCATTTGACATTTTCCATTGCAAGACTTCACCAGTGGTGAGCTTCTTGAATCAGGTCAATTCATTGTATAATCCCACATATTCAGAGCTATCAGCTGGATCACTGAGTCTCCTCCACAAACATATGTTTTCGGGAAGGTGTGGGTATGGGTAAGATGCCTATGAAGCTGTACAGTCCTGGGAGTCACTATTGACTGAGGGAAATGGACCTCAGCTCCCCAAATGTTTTGAGAAGGGGTGCTTGTTCTTTTGGTGTGATCTGAATGAGTTTAACAAAGAAGGTGGTTAAAGACACAATGGCCATGGCTCCCTTCTGTCAAAATTGTTCAGCTTTTTCATAGTGCTAGAGAGCTACCTTGTCTTCAGTAAATCTGACACTTTTATCACACACACCACAATACTTCAGTTTTTAATGTCACTTGGAGACTCTGCCTCCATTTTGGGAGCTGACAGAGAATTTATTACAATGATGTTCTCTGTGGGTATTAAAACTTAATTAGTTTTAGAATATTTACTTGGAGCACATTTCAGATGTGTTGTTTCTTCCAACTGTGATGGCTAGACTAAATATTAGTTGCATACTAAGTAACAGGAGATATGAGTGGAGTCCAGGAGGAAAAGCAGCTGTGGTGGCTGCAGGTGTTGAGTAGCCATTCAGCTGCACTTGTTGGAGGCCCCTGAGCCTGGAGGGCAGCAACCACAAACCATCTAAACTAACGTCCTGATGATGGAAAAACCTCACAGCATTGTTTTCTACACTTCTCTCATGCCAAGACAGCATGAAGACAGTAAGAGACCGTTCTAAATAGCCTTTTTTAATTGTTCATGTCTTTTTGAAGAAAGATTTGTCAGAAAATGGCAAATGTACAAAACTGAAACTTCAGGAGAGTATCCTGGAAACAGACAAATTTAGATCTATAAGGACCTCGAGATATTACCTACAGTTTGTTCGATCCAGATAACAACAGCTGGACCTAGATGTTTCCTGGTATACATCTAAGCTATTTTAAAAACCTCAGATATCACAGTCTCCAAAGTGGCATATGTAGCTTAATTCTGAACTTGGAAAGCTTTTTCCAGTCCTGCAGAAGAATGCTGATCTCTTCACTTTTATGTTCTGTGTGTACTGGACATGGAGAGCAATTGATCACTATCATCCTTGGAACAGCTTTTTTATATGTTTGAAATCTGTTATCAGACAACCTGGTGACTTTCATCCAGACTAAATACATTCCTTCAAACTGCCTCCACTTTCCATATAAGTCCTATCATCCTTCTCGATCATTGAAATTTGTGATATCTGTTGTGATCTGTGGTGCCTTTGCCAAAAGATTTTTGAAGGCCTGTGCCACCAGGGATACACATTTATATTGTCTTCATTTTGTACTAATTTGACACTTTGAAATTTTGAGAGGCTTTGTTCACAGACCAGGAGAACTATTTCCCCTCTAACTGAAGATTTGAACTTCTTTATAACAAATGGTTATTTGCATTACCTCAGGTTTAAATTACTTTTCTTCCTAACAAGACAGCTGTTTGTGCAGATACGCTTGTCCAGCAACATATCAAATCATTGCACTTCAGTTCAATTTGCTCAACACAAAAAAGCCAAAGGAGATATAACACAGATTAATGCTTCCATCATTTAAGGTGTCTAAGCTGTACATCACTGGACTAGGTGTTTATGTGATTCTTATTTGTGGTTGCACCATTAAATTACTATCCACAGCAGGGGCAATTCCTTGGTTTTACATAACACTGTCTAACACAAGTAAAATGGAATTAATAATACAAGCATGTTGCAAAGATTTGCTAATGATTATAAGCATGTTTTTCATCCTTGTTCTTATGCAGCATTTGGGCATCTGTCAGTCGAAAATATTGTGCAAGTGTTTGGCAACACTGTGTTAACTGTCCTCTCCTGCAGTAAGAGCTATTGGCACTCTCCATTGTAGACTTTGTTTGTTTAATGTAGTGATCAAAAGGCATATTGTATTGCCACCAAACCCTGAGTCACCCTCCCCAAGGAGCAATCACCCTTTCTTTCCATTTGGGTGGAGATAGTATATTTCTCACTAAGGGAGTGGTGATCTCAGTCCAAAATTTCTTGATAATATTTAGTAAGCTGAAGCAGTCTATTTTATATCGAGGTAGCAGAGAAAAGGAGGCTTACTGCGTACATGCCAGTGAACTTTTGTCATTGCACTACCAAGATCACAGCAGCAGTTTAGTATCTCTATTTTTCCTAGCACAGTTACAGAGGGAAAGGGAACGAACATCAGTATAGGTGGTGCTGTGAACTTTGCAAAAACATCTGGCAGATCTTGGCTTGTTTGTTTTTTTTTCCATACATGCTGCCTGTGCACTGCCTCACTTTCTGAGGGAGCCAATCCCCTGTGGAACCACTGGTTTTGGCTTTTTTGTGGTTAGAAAGATGCAGCAACATAAGGATACAGCAACAGTCACTCTGATGGTGAGGGTTTGCCTGCTGTGGGCAACAGCACATGGCAGCAGAGGAAAACGGTGGGAGGCAGAGGGTGATGAAGATGCCTATTGTGTGCTAGGGGACAGAATTTGAGCATGAGCAGGACTGGTGTACGCTGTCCTAGAGAAGGTCAAGAAGATGACTTTGCAGCCAGATGCCACTTCCTTATGCTCCAAGATGAAAGGTGGGAAGGGAGGAAGGAAGGGGAGGAAAGGCAGGGTTCAGCACCAGGCTTGTGGCAAAACCCACCCGTGGCGGGCTCCCCATTTCTCTCCTCTTAGCTACTAAAACTCTCCCAGCAGCCTGGTTAGGGGAAGGGGAGAAGAGTAACTAAAGGAAAGAGCAGGGGACATAAGGTGGCACATTAGAAATTTGCTGGAATTGGTCAGTTGGGCTGGAACGCGAAGGGGCTCTGGAGAGTTACTCATAACACAAAGTTTCGAAATATGTACAACTCACGCTCAAAAAATGGCTTGTGTCTGAGGGTGGGGAAATGTTTTCCACAGCCCCTGCTTGCAAGACAAATAGGAAAATGGGGGGAAAATATTACTACAGTAAACTGTTTAAATAAAGATAACTTTACTAAAATTTGCTCAGGTAATGCTTATTCTTGCTGCCTGCTTCCTAGAGACTGCCTGAGGCAGGTACCTGACAGCACAGCTTGGTCCTAGTGGGGCACAGAAGTGGAAAAGGAGTGTACCTGGAAGCCTGAGTCTGGGCTCAGTAAGGCCTTTGGGGATTTTTTATGAATCTGGAAAAGTGATACTGAGTGCCTAAAGGTTTCTTTAAAGATTGTCTGCAATCAGAAAGAGTATTACTTTATTTTAGCTGCATGGAGACACTGGCTGGTAGGTAATAGTTGTCTTTAGCATGCTATTTTTTCTCACATGGTTTTTTGCTCTTGTTTCCCTAATGTATAGAAGTATGAACCTCCTTATAGGCAGCCACACTTCTGTACTGTCTGTGTCCAAAAAATCATTACTTAGATCAATGGCAGTAAATTCTTCTGATGTACAGTATCAAAATTCTAAAAATTAACAGATTTTTTGGCTTGTCCAAATTCCTGTCTGTGCCAAACTGGGTATCGGTACAAATGCTTTACCATGACTGACTTTGAGTGATGCTCTCCAAGGCGTTTTTGAATAGGTGCCTTTTGAGTGCTACAAATAATTCATCTGTGAGAGTCCTTGCATGATTGTGGTGTGACTGACCGTGACCATTTACCTGGATTTCTCATAGATGCAGGAGGCAAAATGACAGAACCATGTTTGAGCCTTATGGGAAGAAATCTTCCCAGCCTGTCTGACTTTAAAAAGATCTTTGTTTTGCCTCAGCTGTGTATCAAGTCACTCTGACCTGCTAGGGTTAGACTTCCATAAATACAATCTACAAAAGGAAATACTTGCTCTAGCTAATGCTACGGGAAATTACAGGTCAATTAATTTATCATTCTCATCAATATAACACTGGGTGCACATGCTATTACTCTGATTATTCAGAGTACTGTTCTAAATCACTCAGTGCTCAGGACATGTTCCTGCAGATGGCAAGAACCAGCAAGTTTGGGCTAAACAGGGGAGTTGTAATTTACTGTCTCTGTCAGCTACACTGACAACTAGGTGGAAGCCTAGGCTGTGGTACCACGGGCTATAGTGTTCTCATCTGTGTAAAATTAACCTCTGGGTAATGTCCAGATTAGATGTACACCAGGAGCCAGTGAAGACTAATCTCATCTGAAGTGGGGATGCAAGCTGCTGGGTGTTTTTCCCTCATTTTGTTTCTGGCTCTCTCCTTTCCATTTCCTTCTGTCTTCACCTGAAAGCACTGATGAGATATGTGATACCTGCCTTGCCTTTTCTGTAGCTGCCACTCTGAGGAGATGGGGAAAAGAAGAAATCAGAAATTAGTAATACATATGAGGATTTTGCCTACATAGTAGAGTGATAATATAGCTCCTTGCTTTGAAGCTCTTTTGATCCTGCATATTTTAAAGCACTTGATGCCAGGGTGAAATTGGAGTGTTTTACTCCTTTTTCAGCTGGGACAACTGGGGCACAGAGATGTACCAGAGCATGTTCTAAGTCACCTGATGAGACACATGGGACTCCTGAACCAGCACTCGGTGCACCTGACACTCCAACACTACTTTTTGTATTAATTAAAATAATGTAGGGTGGGTAACTTGGGCCTGGAGACACATTGAAGGAAGCATACATAGTCTTTGCAAGAGGCACGTGTGCAGTAGGAAGGAATCTATGAGCAAGTATCTCCTTCCAAGCTCCGCAGGAGTCTCTCCCAATATTTCTGCCCAATGCATTCTCTTCCTGTAGATATTTTGAAATATATATTTAAAAATACCTTGTGAGTGTCTTCATGATGGAGACTCAGCAGTTCTTTAATGAGACTCAAAGCCAAATCCTTGCTTCTGAAAGTCTATTTCAGACCTGAAATTCTGTGTAGGAATAAGGACTTCTCACAATCGAAGACATCTATCCCCAAGAGAGAAGAAAGATATGCCAGACTGATCCAGTGTGAGCTACTATCAACACTCAGATTACCTTTGTGCTAAGTAGTTCTATGAATCTGCTCTTCCAGAAGGCACAGGAAGCCTCTAAGTGTCATTTGA
Organism: Apaloderma vittatum; assembly: GCF_000703405.1. Taxonomy (NCBI): domain Eukaryota; kingdom Metazoa; phylum Chordata; class Aves; order Trogoniformes; family Trogonidae; genus Apaloderma; species Apaloderma vittatum. The sequence goes on from NW_009718034.1 coordinate 51,360, forward strand.
AGGTATTATGAGTTGTTGGAAGAACAGCAGCTTCCCTTAAGTGGCTCATTCCGTATTGTTGGTGTTTCCTTCTCCTCAAAGCACTTCCAAGCATTTTCATTTGTTTCTGTTTTAGAGGCAAAGAAACTGTTGAATAATAGCATAGCCAGACATATCTTTAAATACTTTTTTTTTGCTTGCAGAGGTTTACAGAGTGAACATTTTGGTGGCGATAAGTTTCTGATATTTTTAAAACTTTTCACTGTTTCCTTACAATACATGCACTGGGTGAGGTACAAAAAAATTAGAAACCAACAACACAAAAGAGTAGGTTTTGCCTATTTGCTAGTAAAATTCAGTGCTTTTTTTTTTCTTGCACTGAGGCCTTGGAGAGTTGTAGTCCTTCTCCCATGCAGCTCATTTTCCTTTCACAGGAAAATGGTGTTCCATAACCAAAAGTTGTCAGCACAAAGATCCTGGCAGTGCAATCATGCTGGATATTTATTTAGATCAATTGTTCTTTAGCAAATTAGACCCACTTTTGACAGCAAGGTGTTTAGATTTGGGGACATATCAAATTGAAAGGGAGAAAATTAATTTCTCTCTTTCAATTGCTGGTCAATTAAATCTATATTGATTTACTGAACTAAGCGTACATTGGAGAAATCTGGTAAAACAATATTTCTATGCCTAAGTGTAATTTGGTTTATAAGTCCTCCACACTTTCAAAATTCCACTGTGCTGCAAAACTAGGATGAAAACCTGTGACAGTGTTGCAGAATTATCAAAAGTAGATAGAGCTGGAATGAAGACAGCTGGTTACTTACCCAGAGAGTCATGGTAAATGGGGTTAAATC
>NW_009718035.1:0-537 GCF_000703405.1 Apaloderma vittatum
GAACAACACATTCTCACATTTGCAATTCCTACGATGCAAATGTGTTAAGACTAGTGAGTTGTTTGCAGTTTACGCGCCCATTAAGATCTAATACTCCACGTTGTACAAGCCTGCCATATATAAGATTAGAAGACACAGTAGAGGTAGCCAACCAAGCAATATAATCTTAAAAACAGCAAAGCTAAGGACAAAATACCTCAGTCTGCAAAAGACCTGTACAAACAGACTAGACTGACGGACTTTCAACGTAACTTATATTTTTAGTCCATCTTCACTAAAAATAGTCACTACTTACAACTGTAATACCAGAATGGTAGAAATTCCAACTGCACTAATGTTTCAAGTTTGTCTCCTTTGGAACATCCTTCTCTTTTTGGAAATCCTGTACCTATTATTCACAGCTATTTAGGATATCTACCACTACCTCTCCAATTTGATAATACCTGGAGATGCTTTGAGCTCTCGGCACCACCTCTGTCTGCAGTTACATCTCTTCCTTAGTTAAAAATACATATCTCTTCTGGCAGAAGACAGCTT
>NW_009718036.1:0-2477 GCF_000703405.1 Apaloderma vittatum
GGCTCCTGTGAGAGGGACCCCACAATGGCCCTGGGGAAGAGTGAAGAGTCCTCCGGAGTGAAGAAGCGGTGGAACCAACGTCGGATGAACTGACCGAAACCCCCTTCCCTGTCCCCCTGCGCCGCTTGCAGGGAGGAGGTGGAGAAACCTGGATTGATGTGGAGCCCGGGAAGAAGGGAGGGATGGGGGAAAGGTGTTTTGCTTTTAAGATCTGTTTGTTTTTTCTTATTTCTCGCTACCCCTCTCTGATTTTTTATCTCAATAAATGTAATTAATTTCCCCAAAATCGAGTCTATTTTGCCCGGGATGGTAAATGAAAGTGATCTCCCTGTCCTTATCTCAAACCTTGACTCTTTTGAAATATTTTCTCCCCCAGTCTAGTGGAGAAGGGGGGCATGACAGAGCGGCTATGTGGGTACCTGGCTGCTGGCCAGGGTCAAACCACAACAATAGGAAACTTCAAGATTAAGTGCCTGAGGTATTTTTTCCCTTGGTGATCTTCTTTTATTTGCCTGCTCTCCCTTAAAATAGAAACTACCTTGAACAACGTCTGACAAAGCCATAAATCCTGCGTGCATTACTAAGGTCGTTATTCTTCTGGGAGTTTCAGATATTGGACTGAAGCTCTATTTTTGTCAAGATTTGCGTCAGAACAGACTGTCTAATGCAGTGAGTAAAACCTGAGTGGCTGCTGGAGGTCTGGCTGGATGACTGGTCGCCTTGGACCATGCAAAAAGCCACCTGCACTTCAGCATCTGCCCTGACCCTGCACCACTGGCCCCTGGGGAGATGCAAAATGGACTGACAGAGGTCTGTCCATTGAACACTCCTCTGAGGAGGACATTGCTGAGCCTCAACAGTAAAAAGGTGATGGGCAGGCTCTGCAGAGCACTGATCCTGCTGTCAGAGACATGAGGATGTGGAAAGGATTTCCATTTTCCATCTGGTTTTAGTGTAAACTGTCCGTGTGTTCACGTAGAGAGGTTCTTACATAAGATCTCTCCTTGACCAGCTCCTTGCTCTCAGTTTTGTCCTAATATGTGTGGGGTTTTTTAAAGGATAAAATATTTCAAGGCATGCATCCTTAGTATGTCTGGGGGTTGACTCAGAGACACTAAATAAACAAAGCATGCCGAGAAAACTCAAAACCACAAGGACATGGAAGCTTTGGGGCCCTGTTTGTCCATCTCTTCTGCACAGACAGACAGACTCCCTGCAGTCACCCCAAAGACCGAGTTCTGTAGACAACACCAGGACCTCTCATCCAGGACCCCAGTGCATCCTTTCCCTAAACTGTCTTAGGCAAACTTAACAACTCGTTTGCTAAATTTGGACTCAGGACAACTGTGCAAAAGGATGTGCTGACCATGACAAAGAAGGAGGAGAGAGGAGGTTAAGCACAGCACAAAAACACAAGGAAGTGGGTGGGAGGAAAGGAATGGGGCACCTGGTGAACAGAATGTGGGAGTTGAAGCACAGAGATTAAAGCTGCTTCCACTCGACAAAATAAACACAAAGCAGAACCATGAGTTGAATCTGAGTTCACACTTCTCCTTCAAAACCAGTGTCCCTGAACAAACTGTGATTTTTATTTTGGAGTGTTTGCTGGGGTTTTTCTTTCAGTTCCTTGAGACAGGCGACTTCTTTCAGCAGCCCTATGCCTGCAACTCCTCTCCTCATGTAAGTGAATTGCAGAACAGATGGAAAACCCCAATCTTACTGTTTCTCATCAGCAAGAGGCTCTGGAAACATGTATGGCATCATGGATGTTGGGATCACTTCCTCGCTTGAGCAGGGTGCTGGAAAGCAAAGAGCAACTGAGAGCAGGACTCGCCTACGAGCCTCTCATCACTTGCACCAGGATGGGACTCGCCGGGGAGCTGCGGTCAAATCCTGGTTTCCCCATCTCTGGCAGCAGAAACAGCTGGATGCTGGTGAATTCTGTAGCAGGAGTAACTGAATAGCTTTTTTTTCCAGAGGAAGGTACCTCTGTATCTCCCTGGCATGCTCAGGGCTGGTTCTGTGTTGGTTTAGTTCAAAATTGGTCTTTGTTTGAGACTTGGGAAAGTGTGGTGTTTGTGAAGACATGCTAGAAACCTCCCTGTGCAGCGGTTCGGGAATCCTGCGTCCTTTCGCCACCTCTAGAGAGCTGGGCAAAGAGTAACCTTATGAAATTCAGCAAGGGCAAATGCAGGGTGCTGCACCTAGAGAGCTATCAGTGCAGGTTGCCCTGCTGGAGAGCAGCTCTGAGGAAAAAGACCTGAGTCCTGGTGGACAGCAGGATGACCATGAGCCAGCAACGTGCCCCTTGTGGCCAAAAAATCCAATGGCATCCTGGGGTGCATCAAGAAGACTGTGACCTCAGGGGAGATCATCCTTCCCATCTACTCTGCCCTGGTGAGGCCACATCTGGAGTACTGGCTCCAGTTCTGGGTTCCTCAGCTCAAGAACTGCTGGAGAGGGTACAGAAAAGGGCT
>NW_009718037.1:0-255 GCF_000703405.1 Apaloderma vittatum
ACATCCCATTCACTGAAGCCTGCTTCCCACACTGGGTAACCTTAGACCAAAAAAAACCACAGTTTTTGTCGAATAACAGCTCCTGAGACCTCCTCAAACATTTCCTGTCCTGAACTTTGTCTGTTTGTTTGTCCATACTCTTTCCTTGCGCACTGCGAGTCCCACGCTGAAGTCGTGTTCCTCGGTTCAAAGGGTGAAGTCAGGAGACACAGTGGGTGACGTGTTCTCTTTTGAAGAGCCAGATCCGCACTAATT
>NW_009718038.1:0-10806 GCF_000703405.1 Apaloderma vittatum
AAAGTATAGCAATTCGGAGGTGGTGGTGGGGGGTGTGTTACATTTCCCGTTTTCAAGGGAGGCTTTCCCCTGTCTTCTAAACCAGGACAGGTGGGTTACATAGCAAGGCAATATCAAGAGTGGCAAGACCTCTGTGGCTCTTCTTGGGGTCTTGCAGCTGGTGAGTGAGGTTAAAGAGCCAGGAGAGAGGCTGAAGATTTGGACTGGGAATCCATGTTTCTGAGGGCCATGCAAAGCTGATAATGAGACAGGCACTGCCAGGAGGTGGGAAAGACTTTATAGCAGGGTACACCTTGTGCCTGTTTGTGTGAGCAGCGTGGACCAGGAGTATGAGCCCTGAAATATGAAAGGGCTGATCTCTGTGCAGCATGCCTGTATGTCTCCGCAGAAAGCGGCATAAAACAAATCCAGCCTCAGCATGAATGCCCAGAGTCTGCATCAATTGCTTTTATCTTTGCACCTAAAAACAAACCAAAACCAAATTAGGCTGGTACATTGTTCGGAGATCAGCACAAATGACAGGACTGCTAAAGAACACACCAGGATTTTGCCATATGCAAATGATTGTCTTTGTGTGATTTAAGGAGACCATTATCCTTCTAGATAATGTTAGCTGACTATCATTTATCTTTATTACTGTATCAACTGTAATTACAGAACAAATTATTGACATCACGAGGAATTAAAACTACCCATTTAGCTCCAAAGCTTTGTTAAGATTTCCTTGATCTTTTACACCCTTTTGCTATTTTGAAAGGGCATTCTCAGCAAGTTCGAGACCTTGATTGAAATGACTGTGAAACAAACGTGCATTCTTCCAGTGAGACATGTCACAGAAAACAAGGAAGTAAAAAAACCAATCCATCTTCTGCTCAGGACCGAGAGAGAGATTTCTCTCTACAGGGTATCAAATCTAAATCTGGCTACTGTCAGCAAAGGCTACCCTTCATGTTTGCACCATGGGTCTTCGTGGCTTTGGTTGGGATTTCTAATAAATCTATTGTGTATCTGTCATCATTTTCCTTTCTAATTCTGAGTTGCTTTTCATCTGACAACATGTCTAAGAGTATATCATGGACGTTTTTTCAGCAGCAGATGAAAGGCAGATGGGAGTCATTCTTTTTGTTGGTTCCCACTCTACTCACATCTCTTTAGTGCAAAGTTAATGTTGTGTGGCATAAGGCACACAATACCAATATGGTACCAAAAATACCAATATGATTTTTTTTGAATGACCGTATTTGGTCATTCATGAGCACCTTTTGACTTAAATAGGCATACCACGGAGTAGTGGAGTTTGAAAAGGACTTCTGGAGATCACCTCCTCCAACCATTCTGCTCAGAGAAATGTCAGCTGGGAGCAGGTTGCCCAGCACTGTGTCAAGTCAGATTTTGAGTCTCCCCACAGATGAGGCCTCCACAGCCTCTCTGGGTAAACTGTGCCAGTGTTCAACCACCCTCAGAGAAAGAAATTCTTTCCTTATGTTTAAAAAGAACTTCCTATGATTCCATTTGTGCCCACTGCCTCTTGTCTTGTCACTGAGCACCACTAAGGAGAGTCTGTCTTTACTCCAACCACTGGATATTTATATACATGGACAAGATCGCCCTGATCTTTCCCATCTCCAAACTGAATAGTCCAGCTCTCTCATCCTCTCCATGTATAGGTGTTTCAGTCTCTTAATCACATTTGTGGACCTTCACTGAACTTGCTCCACTATCTCCATGTCTGTCTTGTACTGAGGAGCCCAGATCTCCACACAGCAGTCCAGAAGTGTCTCACCAGGGCTGAGTATAGGTGAAGGATAACCTCCTTGGTGATGACTTGGTGGTGAAACTTTGCATAAAATAGCTCAGGATGCTGTTGACTGCCTTTGTCATGCTAGCTCATGGTCATCTTGATGTCCACCAGGCCATCCAGGCCTCTTCTACAAAGCTGTCTCCCAGCTTCTTGTCTGCCAAGAAGCTGGTGTTATTCCTCTCCAGGAATAAAAGAATGAGGGATTTTGCATTTGTCTTTGCTGAACTTCATGCAGTAACTCTCTGTCTATTTCTCCAGCCTGTGAAGGCCACTCTAGATGGCAGCACACTCATCTAAGGTATCAGCCTAGCAAACACTTGCAAGTTTTCTGAGAGTGCACTCTGTCCCAACATCCAGTCCATTAATGAGGATACTATACAGCACTGCCAATTGTTCTGATCCCCTGTGACCAGCCTCCACCTGGGCTTTGTGCCACTGGTCACAACCATCTGAGTCTGGCAATTCAGCCGGTTTTTAATCTCCGTCACTGTTAATTTATCTAGCTCATATATTTTTTTCTGTCCTCTTGGCACTTTGTTATCTGCATGCAAATGCCTGAGTTGGGCCTTCTTGGCCTTTATTCATTGATTAAGCCTCTCTTGTGCACATCACCTTGAACCTTTCGATTATCAGCCCAAACTACTATTTCCTCTCTTGACTGTGGGTCATCCTTTCCATCCCTCATTGTTCCTACTGCAAAAGTCTTGTCCCCATGTTGGCGAGCCTGATGACAAAAATGCTTTGACTCTGTTTGGTTAGTTGGTTTCTATCTCTTCCAGTCACCATCAACACAAGATGAGGCCAGGCATCAACCAGTCACTGAGCTGCAGGATCTCCCCATTCCTTCTGAAGCCCTTCCCCCTCACTGACAGAATCAAGGAAAAAGTCTTACTCATGTGGATCCCCAAGGCTTTTGTCCTCGATGTGAGAGCCATGTAGCCATGAGTGACACTTTTCAGGTCTCCCCTGGTCATATTGCTTGTGCCAGCATGAAAGAATAGCACAGGACCAAGGAGCAGACACCTACACCTCTTCCTCCAAGCCCCTAGCTTGCAGCAACCTCCCGCAAAAGCAGCTTATGTTGGCAGATGGGGGCCTTGGTCCCCACAGGAGGGATAAAATTAAAATTCCTAAGTTTTTATAGCACACCATCACATATTTTATGCATGCTTACAGAGAAATGGACTCAAGCTAACCTGTTGAAGCATTGCTCATAGTCCTGTCCTTGTTCTTCTGTCTGTACATAATGTATAAAGAACAGGTTAATAATGTAGATACACTGAAGATATTTTTGCATATAAGTAAATTATTAAATAAATGAAAGCACGTGCATGCACATGTGCACATGTGAGGAAATTTCCAATACGGTAAGCATTCAGCACAGGATCCACAGCTATGTGATAGGTGTTGCCACAATATCGGAAAGCCTAGAAGCCAAATTTGCCAGCCTTATTTAGGGGCTTGAAGAGTTCTGCACCTCGTATGGAGACACGTTAGGCTTTCAGAGTAGGGTTTGCCACTGTCAGCACTGCAGTGCCAAAGAGAGGCCGGAGTTTCATGCCTGATTGTTCTAGCATCAGTGTTTGTATTTGCTCAGAGAGCTACCTCTGTAGATGTTCTGGGAAAATGGGATTTAATGTCTGAAACAATTTACCTGATCTGGACAACCAGAGTAGTGTTTATGTGCTATATACAGCAAGTGGAGGGCTCTGGAATCACAGCTGCTCTCGAGGATATCAGCTGGACAGGTTAGCACATCAGAACACCACCCAGTCCAATGGATGCGGGAGAGCAGGGGAGACTGCACTACTTTTCCTATTGAAATTGGGCCGGCATGCAGCCAGAAAAGCCAAATTGTTGGACTTGCTTGTAGATTTTGGATTTAAAAAAAGATAATAAGCCAGAAAATTTCCACACACAAAAGAGTGGAAAAAATTATTTTTTTCAATCAAAATATTTCATGATGGTAAAGAACTTACAGAGCAATGAGCTACAATTTTCACAGACAGAGAAAAAAAAGAAACTGGAGGTGATTTGCTCTACCAATAAGGGTACTAGGCTTTTGCAAGTGAGACTAGGCTAGAAGTTTGCCAGGATCATTAGGTCCTTCTTTCTTGCTATGTGCTAAAATGGTGTACAAGTAATGTAATTATGAGACAGTAAGGTTATCAATCTAGTCACCACTGAAATATTCCTTGCAAGCATTCTAGGAATTTCAAGCTACATTAAGTTGGTGATTTTATTATTTTTAAAGACTTTTCCTAGAAGACTCCTCACTTTTTTACAAATGTAAGAAAAGTATTTCATATCTCATACAGAATCATAGAATCTTTAAGGTTGGTAAAGACCTCTAAGATCATCAAGTCCAACTTAACTCCACCATGACCACTAAACCACGTCCTGAAGTGCCATGTATACACTCTTTTTCACCTCCAGGGATGGCAACTCCATTTCCATGTTCCAGTGCTTTACCCCTCTTTTGGTAAAGGAATTTTTCTTAACATACCATGTAAGTATGCATTTTCTAAGCTGGCTTTGGCAAAAAAAAACCCCACAACTTAATTAGCAAGAGAATAAAGGAAACACAGGCACAGTCACACTAGTATTCTACAAACATCTTATTTATGAACCTTATGTAGCAAGTCAAACACAGAATTGACAGTTGTCTGTCATGTTTTCAAAAACAGGACTGATGTTAATTACTGAATAGTATATCCAAGGGTTCTTTGTGTTGAGGTTTTTTTCTGTTTTGGGGTTCTGAGATTTCCAGAGTTTTCTGTATCCTCTTGGAAAGACTGAACTTATGTTTTCTGAAGCAAATTTCTTACAGCACTTCTGCATCCTTAAAAATCACTGGCAGGAAATAATATCTCTGAGAGATACTGCAGAACTGAAGTCCAGTCCAATTAGTCATTTCCTTGTCTGTGAATGACTGTTCCCTATACACCCATTTTGAAATTGTGTAGCTCACTGTAGCTTTCAAATGACCTCAGATCATTTAAAAAATCTTAGTGACAGAGCTGAACAGTGCAGACATAGAAATATGTCTGAACAGAAGAAAAAGTTTATTGACCTTAAATTTTGTGAATCTTTACATATTAATAAATATACTTTAAGCTTCCCTGTTGGGAGTCTACATTAGGGTTCAAACCAGAACTAATATGTTGATATATTTATTGTCTGTCAGTAACACAATGTGTGCTTTGGTCAGGTAAGGGGACCAACAGCTAGGGAATTAATTGTTATAATAGGGGAAGATTATTTATCCATGCTATGATGGGCTTAACTTAGAAGTTTGAACTGTCAGGGAAGGAAACCATGTTTAAAATTCTCATTTTTATTATTTCAGTGAGTCATTCTGGATTCACACCAGACTCCAGTTTTTCCCATTCTAAGCCTGATATGAAGCTCCCATTACAACTGGAACAAAACCTTTAGCATCTCCTATAGTTCATTAAAACCTGCACTTATTTTATGGTCTTTCCTTCCACAGATCTTTTAGCATATATTGTCTCAAACTGACCATTTGTTTAGCATATAAGAGTGTGGATTTGTATTTTTATGCCATTTGTCATGGGTAAACAAGAATCTTGAGTGATGTGCTGTGGATTTTCTTCAGATTTGCTCAGCTGAGCAGCTGCCTTTGGCATCGGTTCAACAGATGCTGTCTGAAAAGCTCCATGAGTTGGAACGAGATTTGGGTCTTACCCTATAAACACCTTTTCGATGGCATGCACTGATCACGCTTTTCACAGCCATAAGCTTTGTGAGTGTCAGCGAACCTCGGGGCTCTGTCCTGGGCCTTTCAGATCTTTCATTAAATTTAAATCTCCTTGAAGAATTGATTGTGTCATATGGCTTTCATTATCATAAGCACACCGATGATATTCAGATTAGTGGTTCCTGTTAACCTTTCCTACTGAGGTCAGTAACAGTATCTCTGAGCGTCTAGCAGCTGTCTCCCTGTAGATGTCTCATAATTTTTTGACATAAAACATGGGCAGTAGGAGACTCTGTTAATTGGGTCTGACAGTTTCTCTTCTTCTTTTGGTTTGCATTTCATGGAATCTGCTCAGTACATTTAGTTGGAAACTTGGGGTCTTATTCCTGACAATAATTTGTCATTTACCACTCTTATTTTTATTCTTCAACAAAAACCACATTATTACTTAACATCTCATAAATTTGCCTGTACTCAATCTGTATGTCAACAGTAACATCCCTCTGCATGCTTGTGGGTTTATGTTTAGAGTTTGTCGTTACTCAAAATCATATTTGTCATGTCAATTGAAGTACACTGCTTTGCTTGAAGCATCTCTCCTTATGCTGATGACATGTCTTCCTATACTCTGTCTGCTACAGCCAGTAGATAGCGTGTGCTTACTTACAGTGTGTATGAGCTCGGTCTGGGCTGGAGTATATTTGGCCAGCTTGGAGTATGGGCAAAGAAGCCAGTCAGAGATAAATGTTTTTTTAATTTAACTAAATTGTCTCCGTGGGCATGAAAGAAGAGCGTATGGTCTGCTCCCTGCTTCTCAGTAGGGGCTTTTGCTCTCAAGCAAGGGATTAAATAGAACAGTAAAGTCTTTCTCTGATTGTCCTTGAAGTAATTAGAGGAATAGTGTTGTGTCTGACTGGCAGCTCCTCTCCTGAGTGACAGCAATGGAGCAAGTAAGAAGTTTCTGTTCAAACAGATTAGTAAAGGGAATATGCATGTGGCTTTTCTATATCAAAGGATGAAAAAAAAGTACTAAGTTGCTGGGGTTTTTGGTGGCTATTTGGTTTTAATTTTCTGTTTGTGCTCAGTTTTAAATAGGTACCAGCTGGATTGCCAGAGTTAAAATGTTATCCTCATCTGCGCAAAGACCAGGTTGTACATTTTTTCATTTTAAACGCAGGGGCAACAGAAATATAAACTTCAGTCTGTAATAAAAAAGTCAACAAATTACAAAGGCTTCAAAGACTTCAGCATCTAGATATGTAGTATATTACTGTATATAACCAGGTATTTGAGAATAATGGTGAATATCAGGTAAATGGTGTGCAATTTTTTTTGGTATTGCATGACTTGGGTGTCCTTTACAATGGTGAGACCCAAGAGAGACGTAGGAAGGAAATTTGTCTCATGGTTAATGGACTCGGTAAGTTCTTTACAGCCAATATTGTGCTGCTCTGCACCTGCTCAGCTTTCTAAGAAGAGTGAGCTCAGCTCTCAGCTCAGCCTTGTCCCTCTCCAAGCGGCTTCCCAACACGGAATAAGGGAAAACATAAAAGTCTGGATATGTAATAAGAGCAGCATGCTTACACAGGCACAAATGCTAGCCATGAGCTGAGCAGGTCACAGAGTAGTGTCTGGGGTATTATCTCAGGAATGCATGACAAAAATCAACGCTTGAACTATTCTCCTAAAGATTAGCTTGTGACAAATTTGAGTACATCAGGACGGCCACATGGTACTGTTGGGCTCTCTGCTGCCTACTGGCATCAGCAGCTTCTATATAGATAGAATCATAGAATCATTTGCACTGGAAAAGACATTTAAGACCATCATGTCCAACTGTTAACCTAGTACTGCCAGGTCCACCACTGGACTGTGTCTCCAGGCACCACAACCTGCTGCCTCTTCAGTTTATGGAGAGAGGATGGTAGTTCTCAGTATCAATGAGAAATATCCCTGGGAAGGTTTGGTTACAGGTTTGAAACAGATTAGCTTCTTCCTGCTCAGAGAGCAGACACCTCTGTGTTCTCAGGTCTGCTGCTGAGCATCTTCACCTGAAGCTTAAGGCAGGTCATTGCTTTCTTAAATAAACTTGGGGGTTATTGCAGCACTGGGAGTTTTCACCTTCATGTACATCCACTTTGCTGACAATTTGGGAACAAGGGTTCTCATCTTGATTTGGAACTGTGATTCAAACCTTAGCGTGTCACCGGAATGCAACAATTCCTATGCTATTCGGAGGGAAATGTCTCCCATTACAGTTAGGCATTTGTTATAAGCAGTCATTATACCATGAAGCAGTATGATAAAATGTCTTGCCCAACAGACAGTGTTAAGTCTTACTTTTTATGACTTCCTCTGCTCAGTGAACAGGAATAAATTCTGACATTTAGAATCAAGAAAAAGCATAAAAGATAAGTATTCTACTTTATTGCACTAAAAAATGTTTCACTTTTTATATATTTAGACTTATACAACTGGGAATCAAAAGAAGCTAAGACAGGATTCCTCATTCAGCAAAATACTTTGTGTATGAGGTTGGAAGAGAAAATTTGGGCAAAAAATATGGTGCATGTTTCTCCCCTATTGCAATACGACCTTATTATAGTTGGAAATAAGTTTGGTTTCTGCACTGTGAGGATGGCGAAAGGCACCATGAATCTTCATTTGAAAAAGACTGTTTCAACATGACCTGCAAATGGAATGAAAGTCATTACAAGCTGAAGAAATGGACTCAGACATATTTTAAACAGAATTATGCTTCAGGGAAAATAAGTTTTAACAAGCCAAATACTTTCTGGGGAAGGAGGAGAAATATTTGGAAGAATTGTGTGGGAAGTTTGATTGACAGCTGAAGGAGCAGGTAATGATAATGGGTTAATTTCCTAATTTTGTAACATTTCTTAAAGCATTTCTAGCTGCAATCTGGAGAAAAGCACAGGAACAGGGAAAATCTTCCAACACTGACTATAAAATTATAACCACAGAGAAAGCTTTCTCTGAATTTAAATGCCTCTGCCTCATGTAGGTAGATCACTTGCAGACATTTTCAATGGTTAGTATAGTTACATTCTTCTTCCTAATTTTTGGACAAAATTTCTCTTGCGTCTCAGAAAATGTAAAAGATTTTATGTGTGTTTGGCAAGTAGAAAGATCATACTAAGACATACTAAAGACAATCACAGTGAATGAATCTCTGAGTACTAGATTTTAAAGTAAAAAACTGCAAATAACTCTTCCCATTTATTTGCTTATTTTTTGTATATTTCATTGATGAAGGTGTTATTAGCACCTCAGTGCTGGACACATCTATTAGTTTGAATCCTAGGAGGACTTTCATTGCTTAGAATCACAGCATTACACAGAATCACAGAATGTTGAGGGTTGGAAGCGACCTCAAAAGATCATCTAGCCCAGCCCTACTGCCAAAGCAGGATCATCTAGAGTAGGAGCCTATTTAAATTCTAGGGCAGTTTCCTTTGTCAGAGTATTCAAGTCCCTTTCACTAAACTTCTACAAATATGTTTTGTATTTCTTCCTTTCTAATGTTGTTCCCTGCTGGGAATACTCAGTAAAAGCAGGAGCAAACTATTCCTGGTGACTATCTGGAAATAAATGTATCTCCAAACTCTCCCTGGAGCAGAGTGGTTTGAAGATGTTTGCTGAGAAAGTTCTTAAAATTTCCTAATCCCAGTCCCGTTTCTCATTAGGGATAATGAGAATTCCCACCCCTGTGAGTCCTTCAGATTATTACCCACTCCATATGGGGAACGGCAATGAGCCGGTTGAGAGTGTATGGGTTAGGATTAAAGGGAAGACAGGGGAAGGTGATGTTACAGTAGGGTCTGCTACAGGCCACCTGACCAGCAGAGCTAAGCTGACGAGGCCCTCCATAGGCAGATAGAAGTGGCTTCACGTTCACAGGCCCTGGTCCTTGTGGGAGATCTGCTGGAGGGACAACACAGCAAGGCATCAGCAATCCAAGATATTCCTGGAATGCATTTATGACAACTTCCTCCTCCAAATAGTAGAGGAACTAACACGAAAAAATGCTATGCTGGACCTTGTTTTCACTAACAGGGAAGGGCTGGTGACCAACGTGAGTCTCAGGGAATAACCTTGGCTGCAGTGAACATGGAGCAATAGAATTTAATATCCTCAGGGCAATTAGGAGTGTGTATTCCAAGCTTACAACCCCGGACTTTCGACATGCAGAATTTGATCACTTCAAGGATCTGCTGGCCAAAGTGCTGTGGGACAAAGCCCTAGAGGGAAGGGAGGCCCAGGACAGCTGGTCAGTATTCAAGGATCACCTTTTCTGTGTCCAGGAGCAAAGTATACTGACAAAGAGGAAGACAGGAAAGAACGCTAGGAGACCTGCCTGGATGAGCAAGGAGCTCCTGGACACACTGTCACACAAAAAGAAAATATACAAGGAGTGGAAGATAGGATGGCTAGAGTGGGGACACATAAGGAGACTGCACAAACAGCAAGACACCAGGTTAGAAAAGCGAAAGCTCAGTTAAAATTAAATCTAGCCAAGGAGATCAAGGGAAACAGAAAAGTTTCTTTAGATATACCCCTGTTTGGTGTTTGGTCCCCATGTGTTGCCTGATCTAGTTGAGAGGCATCCCTACCCGTGACAGGGAGGTTGGATTAAATGATCTCTAAGGTCCCTTCCAGCCTAGGCCACCCTTTGCATCTTCTAAGAGAGAGAATTTGTAGCATACCCACAAGTTTTATATATTCCATTTCTGGTGGACTAATGAAAGGAGTGAGTTTCAGAAACAAAAATCTATAAGAGCGTTATCATTTATGTGTTTAAAAAATAATACATCCCATGAAAACTACACTGCCTAATAATAGTAACAGCAACCAAAATCATGTAAGTAACTCAAATATCACTAACAATATATTAATTTAAAACATGTTTGAAATGTGTATATATTGGAAAACTGGAATGTGTAATTAGAACTCTAATTGTAATGATATCAAAGTGAGAATTTCATTTCCTCAGTACTGCAACATGAAAAAATTAAGAGTAAGTTTAATGAATTTCTGCTGCAGTGAATTCTGGAACACAACATCTAGTAACTGCACACCTTCAGAGTTCTTTACTAGATGTGATAAGTAGCACATTTAAACAGATGACATTTCCCCTCAAAAATGAATGAAAGATATATCATAAAATGTTCTTTAAGATGTGCATGCTCCATAACATTTAGTTTGAGTGCTGAGGGACCAGGGAAGGCTCTCGCCCCCTCAGAAAGGAAACAGGTGAACTGGT
>NW_009718039.1:0-269 GCF_000703405.1 Apaloderma vittatum
GGTTCATGAACTCCGTTATTGTCATGCGCTGGGTCGGGTCCGTCTTCAGCAGGTTGCGGATCAGCTGCTTCACTGGAAGGGTTTGTGCAGGGGTGGGCGTTAGCAGGTGCCCGGGGGCTCTCCCCACGCTCTGACCCCAGCCAGCATCCCCAAAATGCCTGCACCTCCCGTCCCACAGACGTCACCCTGGGCAAATCCTTCGGTAAAAGCCTCTCAAGCCAAGAGGCGAAGCTGCTGCATCACTGAGAGGTGAGACCCAACATTCCCCG
>NW_009718039.1:292-3545 GCF_000703405.1 Apaloderma vittatum
GCTGTGGGACGCTGGGCTGACCCCAAAAGAAGACCCCAGCCCCCCCCGGGGACCACGCTTTACCTTCCTCCGACACTTCGGACCATTCTGGGTTGGGGAACTCGTACTGGCCCATTCGGATTCGCTTCTTCATGCCGGGCGAGATGGCCAGGCCGTGGTTGGAGTAGAAAGGGGGGTACCCGCACAGCCTGCGCCGGGAGAGGGAGCAGAGTCACCGCATCACCCCAAAAGCCTCCCCAGCATCACCCGTGGGGCAGTGCCAGGGGCAGGAGCTGCACAGCTGGGACAGGCTCAGCCCCACCAGCGCGCAGGCAAGCTCAAAAGCTGCATCCCCCCACTTCTGACCCCATTGGGATGGAGAGGGCCCCCTCGGACTTACAGAATGTACATGATGACACCAAGGGACCACATGTCACAGGATTTGTCGTACTTCTCTGGACCCAGCACCTCTGGGGCTGGTAAAGAGAGAAAAACTCCAGAGTCAAAGCACACACAGCACCAGCTTGTCCCTAAGGCAGCCCCAAGTCCCAAACATCCCACACAGGAGCTACCCTGCTGTGGCTGAGGCACCAGGCTGGATGTGGAGGTGACAGGCTGTGTGTGGCACCATCCAAACCTCCTCAGCTCTGTCCTCCAGCCCTGCAAAGCCGGGCCAGGCTCAGACTCCCCCCCAGCCACTTACCCACGTAGTACGGCGTGTAGCATGGCGTGGCCAAGGAGTTGTGCGTGGTGGTTTCCTTAGCAAAGCCAAAGTCCGTGAGTTTTAGCACAGCGTTGGGCCTTTTGGAGGTGTACAAGAGGTTTTCTGGCTGTGAAAACACAGGCAAGAAGAAGTGAGCAGAAGCGCCGGAGCAGCCTCGGTGTTGCCGCGGGCCGAGCGGGGCTCAGCACCTCCGGGCGAGCGTGCAGCACGGTACCTTCACGTCCCGGTGCGCGATGTTGATCGAGTGCAGGTACTGGATGGCTTCACCAATGCTCTTCATTATCTCTGAAGCCTCTGAAGTAGCAAAAAAGAGTCTTTATAAGCAAATTAAAACAAGCACTACTTCCTTTCCAGGGAAACCACCTGGGAAAGTAAGACAGGAAGCCAAGGGGGCAACAGGCTCAGGATTTGGGCTGTGTGAACACTTTTTGTGGCCACAGGAGGAGAGGGGATGAGGTTGATGAGAACCACAGCCCTTGGACTTCATTTTTTGAGGAAGGTGGATGTTTCTTAAGGTGACTGAAGGCTCGTGCCTCTGCTGGGGCATGGGGACAGCTGAGAAAACATCCCCTGACCTGCTCTCAAGCAGGCATGAAAAGCAGGGCCTCTGGCACCCCCATTTTTCACTCTCCAAGCACAAAACCCTGGCGGGGATTCAAAAGAGTCATTGAGGGGATAGGCTGGACCAGAGACACTCTTTGGACACAGTCCAAAGATGAAACCCCAGGTCCCTGTGGGCTTCGTACCCCGTTCTGTGAAGGCTTGGTCTCCTCTGTCTTGAATTCTGCTGAAGAGCTCCCCGCCGTCCAAGCTGGAAGAGAAGCAGGCAGCGTTAGATACTGCAGCATCCCCGTCTCGCCGGTACAAGTGGCACCGAAACCTCTGATGCTCAACCAGGAGCTGCACAAACTCAGCAAGAAACAAGCTCTTTCTCCATCCAAGCCCCAGGGTTGCTGCTTCTGTTCACGGGGTGTTTCAGAGCCTCCTCCTTCCAGAAATGAGCCCGGCAGAGGCTTCGCGCTGGCGGCAGACAGCGGGTGCAAGCGGACGTGGTCACCCCGCGAGCCCACAGAAACACGTTTACAGTAAAGACAGCAAACGTGGCTTGAACGTGGTGAGAGCTCTCCCGGCACGCTTGGCCTCATTTCGTTCTCCAACACACTAACCCAGCGCAGAAGTGCTGAGCAAAGATCAGGGCAAGGGCAAGGCGTCAGCAGCGGCGAGACGAGCTCACCGACAGGACGGAGGAGGCAGAGACCAAACCTCTGTGGAGCAGAGCAAGTTCTCACATAACGTGGTGGAGAACGATCATGGAAACCTTGGCACAGTTCCCTCCCCAGGTACCCTAAGGAAAAAAACCAGCTCCCAGAGAGATCAGGAGTGAGATCAGGGATAATTCTCCATGAGAACAAGGATAATGATGCTTCCTGTCCCTGCCTTATCTACCTCGAGCAGAAATGGCTTCTGGCATTCCCAGCGCAGATAGCATCTCCTGCCTTTGACATTTACTGGACATCTGCAATACAGATAGTGGGCAGCCGCGGAGCTCACACCAAAACCCAAACGCTGCCTTGGGACGGGCGTTACACCCAGAGCATCCCTCAGACAGCAGGGACCCGCCACTGAGACACGTTGCAGGGAGCGGTCGCTGCCCCCTGAGACTCGCTTCCTAGCGTTCACCTACTGCTTTCTGCCCACACAAGCAGATGCACAAACCTTTCCCATCCCCAGATGGTGCCCGATGGTGCCCAGAAGCCTCTTCCCACACGTGAACCTGCCTGCGCCAGTGCTGCTCGCGGCGCTTCTCGCACCCGCTGCCCCCTCAGGCAAACCTACCGGCTCGCCCCGAGGAGAGGTTTTGGCAAGGAAGCTGCATCAAATCACAGCTGCGGTTGGGATGTGGTTTCAATACTTTCCCCTTCATTCCTCCTCCCCAGGTTATACCAAACACCCAAATCACAGCCGCTCAGTTGCAGCTGCAAGAGGTGCAATGGCCTTAGCAGAGGTGTCGGCTCGGTGTGCTGCCCAGCAGGCTGCTGGGGTGCCGGGCGCCCACCGGCTCCCCGGGCTTTCAATGGCCAAAGCGAGTTTGGTTATGACCTATCTGCAGCGAGAAGCACAGGCCCTCAGTCCTCCCGACAGCCGAGCAAGTTTTCAGAATGACTCAGAGCCAGAGCAGCTCCTGCCATCCCCCCAACGCCAGCGGTGCAGCACTTCGTCCAGGGCTGCCATCCTGGCGGCTGCATCCCCCAGCGCAGCATCTCCCTGGGGTCCCTGGCACCTCGGCAGCAGCGCGGGAGGGTGTTCACCCACCCTTTTAGCACCACTCCAGCTCCCGTGGGGAGAGCCCACCCGCGGCAGCACCGCCGGGGACTCACCACTCCATGACAATGAGCAGACACTTCCTCCCCTGGTAGAGGTTCTCGTAGACGTCCATGATGCGGACGATGTGCGCGCACTGCGACGCCCTCCAGTGCAGCTCCACTTCCCTGCGGGCCTTCGGGCAGTCCTGCAGCATCTGTGGGAGAAGCCAGACACCCCATCAGCTCC
>NW_009718040.1:0-985 GCF_000703405.1 Apaloderma vittatum
CCTGGAGGTGTTTAAGGAAAGACTGGATGTATCATTTAGTGCCATGGTCTGGCTGATGTGGTGGTGTTGGGTCATAGGCTGGGCTTTACGGTCTCAGAGGACTTTTCCAGCCTCAGTAATCCCCTGCTCAGTAATTCTGTGATCTGCCACATGTCTCGGCACCAAGCCCAGCTATAGCATCATCTCTCAAAGCCCCTATCCAACTCAGCTCCTGCTTCTGCCTGGCCCAGCCCCGGGCGCAGAGGCGGGGAGTGTCTGTCTGCCCCCCACAGCCCTGTATCTCCCAACTCCCCCCAGGGTAGGAGCACCCCAAACTGGAGGGCACAGAGCCAGATGCAGCAGGGAGGAAGAAAAGGGTCTGGGTGCTGCCTGAGGTGTTGTGCTAGGCCAGAGGGGTCCCACTGAGCTGAGTGGGATGTTCCCTCTCCTTTAGCTACACTGCACTCCATCCACGTGCCCTGCTTCTCTCTCTCAGCCCATACCCACGCCATTCCTGGTTGGGCTGTACCGAGGGCCGGCTGTGGCACTGACCCCCTACTCTCTGTCCAGGTGCAGTTTGGCTTCTGGCTGCTGCGTTATATCTGCACGTTCATGCTCTTCGTCCTGGGCATGAAGGCGCCAGGGCTGCCCCACAAGCCCTACATGCTGCTGGTCAATGAGGAGGAGCGGGATGTGGAGAACAGCCAGGTGAGTCCTGGGGCTGGGGAGGTTCAGGGACATGGTCAAGGAGGAGCTGAGGACAACGTGGAAATGCAGCTGCCCTGGAGAGAAAGAAATGCAGCACCTTCAGGAGAGAGGGGAGGAATGTGGTTTAGGGCTGGCCAAGCTCCCTGACCGCTGTCAGCGGGATGTGGCCTTGCTGGGAGGATGGAGTGGGGACCCAGGGAGGAGGGGGCTGGTTTTCTTAGTGAGGTGTTCTCTGGAGCTGTTGCCATCTGGGCTGGGGTGCCGGGGCAGTGACCCCTTGCTCTGCTCTCCTCCAGCC
>NW_009718040.1:1043-1253 GCF_000703405.1 Apaloderma vittatum
GTGCCGTACAGGTGGCCAAAGGGCAACCACCGGCTGCAGGGGCTGGTGCTGTTCTGCATGGCACTCATGGGGTTGGAGCGGGCCATCAACGTCTTCGTCCCCATCTACTACAAGAACATTGGTGAGACGCCTGGAGCTCAGTCTGTGAGGCTGCCTCACCAAGTGCTGAGAGGTGTTGGGAGTGGCCTGAGGGGGCACAGGGACCTGGCA
>NW_009718040.1:1278-4694 GCF_000703405.1 Apaloderma vittatum
CACTGGGTTGCCATGAGGCACCTGGCGATGTTCCCTGACCCTTGTCACCCTCTTCCCAGTGAATGAGCTGACAGAGGGTGCTGCCTGGCATACCCTGGCCTGGACTGTCTGCAGCTACGTGGGGCTGAAGTTCCTGCAGGGTGGAGGTGCTGGTAAGGACCACCAGGAGGGATGAGGTGTTGGAAAGATGCATCATGGGGCACATCGTGCTGGGGCTGGGGTGGCTGAAGATGCCCTTATGCCTCCATCACTGGTGCTCTCTCCTGGGAGCAACAGCCAGGACTGGTGCCGGGTTGGGAGCAGGGAGCATCCCGAATCCATTTCCCAGCTGGGTTTCCTGAGATAGCTGCAGTGGTGCTGGTCCCCACTGACCATCCCGTGGTGTCCGGCTCCACCGGCTTTGTGAGCAACCTGCGCACCTTCCTGTGGGTGTGGGTGCAGCAGTTCACCAACAGGCAAGTGCAGGTTCAGCTCTTTGCCCACCTGCACGGGCTGTCCCTGCGCTGGCACCTGGGACGTCGCACCGGCGAGGTCCTGCGCAGCGTGGACCGGGGCACCAGCAGCATCAACAGCCTGCTCAGGTCAGAACATGCCCGCGGAGGGTGCGGGGTGGCTGGGCAGCCCCACTGAGCCGGGCTGATACACCATCCCCCTTGCCGCCCCCCCCAGTTATATCGTCTTCAGCATCGTCCCCACCATTGCGGACATTGTCATCGGCATCGTTTACTTCACTTCGGTCTTCAGCGCCTGGTTTGGCCTCATCATCTTCGTGTGTATGAGCCTCTACCTGAGTGAGTGAGGGATTGGGGTGCAGGGGTGCCGTGCTGGGCTGTGGGGCAGTGGGCATCTGCCGACGCAGCCCCCTCCTGCCTGCAGCTCTGACCATCTTCATCACCGAGTGGAGGACCAAATACCGACGGGACATGAACACGCGGGACAATGAGGCCAAATCCCGGGCTGTGGACTCGCTCCTCAATTTTGAGACGGTACTGTAGGCAGTGGGGTGGTTGCTGAGTACTCACTGGTGCTTGGGGGCTGATCTGGGTGCTGACCCCAGCTCTGCATCCTGCAGGTCAAGTATTACAATGCAGAGAGCTACGAGGTGAACCGCTTTAATGATGCCATTGTCAAGTACCAGGTACGGGGCGCTCAGCACCAGTGAGAGGGTCTGGCAGAAAGGAACCGAGCCTCCTGGATGTCTGCAGGGAGGATGGAGCTCACCAAGACTGGAACAGGCTGCCTGGGGAAGTGGTTGAATCACCGTCCTCGCGTGTGTTTAAAAGCCATCTAGATACGGTGCTCAGGGACGTGGTTTAGAAGTGGGCCTGGCAGAGTTAGATAATGGTTGGGCATGATGATCTTAAAGGTCTTCTTCAGCAAAAGCGATTCTGTAATTCTATGAGTCTAGTTTAGAGGGGTTAGCATTCTGGAGGACCTTGTCTCTTCCAGGTCTCGGAGTGGAAGGTCAGTGCCTCGCTGGGCCTCCTCAACCAGACTCAGAACCTGGTCATTGGCTTGGGGCTGCTGGCGGGGTCCCTGCTCTCCGCCTATTTTGTCACTGAAAACAAGCTGCAGGTAAGGCAGTGCCAGCCTGAGCAGACCCCCGACCATGGTAGGGCCCCAGGCCTGGTGGTGATAGGCACCTGTGCCTTCCAGGTGGGGGACTTTGTCCTCTTTGGCACCTACATCATCCAGCTCTACACACCGCTCAACTGGTTTGGGACTTACTACAGGTAACCCTGGGAGTTGTAGAGGTGCCTATGGGACCCCTCCCCATCAGTTCCTGGGTCGGGATGTGCTCCCCTAAACCCTTCCCCCTTGTCTTCACCCCTTTCCAGAATGATCCAGAACTCCTTCGTGGACATGGAGAACATGTTTGAGCTCTTCAATGAGGAGCAGGAGGTGGGTGCCATCTTCCTGGACCCTGCTCCCTGGCACAGCCCCAGTCCTGCCCTGTGGACAGGCTGGCTCTGAGGCCACATCTTGTCCTTTGGCAGGTGAAGGATGTGGTGAACGCCGGTGACCTGCGCTTGGAGGCCGGGCGAATTGAGTTTGAGAACGTGCACTTCAGCTACGTGGATGGGTACGGGGCAGGGGACATGGGGTGGTAGGGTGGGACGAGACAAGCTATGGGACAGTCAAGCACAGGGACATGGGGCAGCAGAGGAAGCTCTGAGCCCCTCTCAATCTTCTTCCAGGAAAGAAATCCTGCAGGATGTCTCCTTCTCTGTGATGCCTGGGCAGACCCTGGCCCTGGTGAGTGTGGGTTCACTGCTGGAGAGTGGGATGGGGAAGGAGGAGCTGGGAAGTACGGAGGTGGGAAGGACAGACCCTCCAAACAGGGACAGCCCTTCCCTGCCCAGCCCCTGCCCTCCAGCAGCTGGGAGTCTCCGATGTCTCCGAATGCCTTTACCTTTGTGTGCAGGTGGGACCTTCGGGCTCGGGGAAGAGCACCGTCATCCGCCTGCTCTTCCGCTTCTATGATGTGCGCGGTGGCTGCATCCGCATCGACGGGCAGGATATCTCCCAGGTGAGGGTGGGAGGCCTTCAGGGACCACAGTAGGGGGGCACCACCACCTCTGGGTCTCATAGCACTGCTCGGGGCAGGCACTGGCATCCCCTTGGGCCATGGTAATGTCAGCATCACTCTTTTCACACTTCTTCACGGGTTTCCCTTTCTTCCCAGTGATGCTTCCCACCTCCTTTCCGTGCATAAGTAGTCAGACGGTGAGCGTGACATTTAAACCACATTCAGTGACACTGGTGTGTATCTTGAGCCTCGTTGAGTTTAGTCAGACTGCATCAAGTGCTCAGATCTTTGGTCTGTGCCCCATCAGCCCTTTTGAGGGCCGATGTGTGTGCCAGGAGTAGGGCAAATGTCCCAACTGTGGGACTTCTAGGCTGAAATGATGGAGACTTGCCACAGCTCCCTGGGGCAGGTTCCCCCCACTGCAGGGTGGAGATGCAGCTCCAGGGGATCCTAGAGCACACACCCTGCGAGGAGCGGATTGTGGGGCTCGTGACTGAGGAGTGGGATTGGGTTTTGGGGGGCTGGAGGGTGTCTTTGCAGAGGGTGTGCATCTACTTGAGCCCCCCCCTCCACCTCCGCAGGTGAAGCAGGCATCGCTGCGTGCTCACATTGGGGTGGTGCCCCAGGACACGGTGCTCTTCAATGACACCATCGCCAACAACATCCGTTATGGACGGGTCATGGCCACTGATGAGGAGGTGCAGGAGGCGGCCCGGGCTGCTGACATCCACGACCGCATCCTTTCCTTTCCTGATGGTGAGACCCTGTGGTGCCCTCCTTGCCTTCCCTGGGACCCCTATGACCTTGTAGCTTCCCTCACGGATATCCTTGGGTGACATCCCCCATGGGGACACCTGCACAACCCTGTGCCTTGCTCTGCCTCTCC
>NW_009718040.1:4725-4975 GCF_000703405.1 Apaloderma vittatum
TCAGCCCCTGGGCAGGGACAGGCTGAAGCTGCACCAGGCGGCTCTGTGTGATCCCGGCAGGACCCCCTCCCACAGAGTCCAGGTCCCCATCCCCATCTCAGAGGGCATCAGCACAGCATGTTCCTGCCCTTGTCCCTGCAGGGTACAACACCCAGGTCGGGGAGCGAGGGCTGAAGCTGAGCGGGGGGGAGAAGCAGCGCGTCGCCATTGCACGCACCATCCTGAAGGGTCCTCACATCATCCTGCTGGA